>NC_079206.1:7090707-7256925 GCF_026745355.1 Beta vulgaris subsp. vulgaris | reverse complement strand
TGGGCAGGCAGGCCGACATAAGATTTTTTTTTCTCAAAATTACGTATCATTGGAATAATTTGTTATAGTTATATACAACCTTTAAAATTAATTAAAATATATAAAATTATTAATATTAATGAATGATATCATTATTTTTGAATTTGATTGAATTATAATATATGCAATTTGATTAAAATATATACAATTAAGTTGAATAATTATTTGGGCTGGGCTGGTCTCGTTCATGGGTCGGGCTGATGAACCAATTTTGTGTACCGGATTGTACGGTTTTAGTGGTGGGTTTTTGTGGATTGGACTCAAAATCTGGCCCACGACCCACACATCAATTTCACGGTTCGAGTTGGGCTGGATCGACTTTTTGTGGGCTTAGCCCACACAGCCCAGAGTTGAGCTGGGCTTGATTGGCCCGCATAATAAGAGATAATAACATAATACATAATAATTATATACAAAATATTTCAAAATAAATTCTCAATCAACTCAAAACCTTCCCAATCAATCAATGCATATCAACAAATTTAAAGTTCAAGCACAATTCAAATCATATTAGACACCACGTTTGACAAAAAAAAAATTAAAATGGGAAGTTTTTTTATAAAGTAAGAAAAAGAAAGTTAGGAGACCCTCCGCATGAGGGGAGCTCCCACCTTATCAATTACAAGGATGTTTTGAAGAGTTGAAGAAGTACAATCATCTATACAAAAGTCGGTATCTACTAAATGACCCACGTTAGCAATCCAGTCAGTTGTCCTATTAGCTTCCCAGTATATGTGTTTGATGTCCCATGAAGCAAAAGAGTTGAGTAGAGTGTGGATGTCTCTAACGGTGTTCGAAATCTGTCGAGGGGGTTGCCAAATATCTTTTATTGAGTTAATGACCAATAAGGTTGTCACCTTCTATTATGATATGCTGGATAATGTTTTTGAGAGCCAACATGATGCCATGATGAAGAGCTAGGATATCTGTTATGTAGACTGTGGTGGAACCGAGGTTGATTGCTACAGCTGAACGAAGATCCCCAGTAGAGTCTCTGATAATGATATATGTTGTTGTTGATGATTGTTTTGTATCGTTGCATAACGAAGAGGGCTGACAAACGGAGCCATCGAAATTTAATTTAAAGTAGTTATGTGGTGGAGCCTCCCAAGCGGCGAGGATGGAGTTGGATTGGTGGGGAATGGTGGTGGGATGTTTGATTTTTGAAAGTGAGAACAGGGTGCCGGAAGAGAAACAATTATCCACTGTTTCTTTGAGGATCCATTCTTTGTATAGGAACTTAGCTTTATGGATGATTATGTGAATATTTAGAGAAGTAGTATGGAGAATAATATTGTTTTGCTCTTTCCAAATGCTCAAAATAACGAAGATGTATTTTTGTATGAGGTTTTTGCTGATCTTAAGTCGAAAAAAGTGTTTAAGAATGATGTCTTGTGCGTGTTATGGGGTAACTAGATAGTCAGAATTTCTAAGTCCCGGAGTGAAGTGATAGAGGGACAATTTTAAAAGAGGTGATCTATTGTTTCGTCGGTGTTGCTGTAGATGGCGCAGTTGCTAAATGGAGTGATTTGCCTCTTTGCTAATGTTTGACGAACACCTAGGTTGTTGTCACAGATTTGCCAAAGGAAGATTTGCAGTTTTGGTGGAATTTGTAGTTCCCAAATCTAGCTAGATTCCCATTTTTCGTTTTTAGACGAAAGATTATGAGTAAGCCAATTGGCTGATTTGATGGAGAAGTTTCTTATAGAGGACGAGCCCCATATAGGTTCATCCGAAATAGGGTGGATAGGAATCAGAGTTCCCTTAATTATTTAAATAATATGTTCTGGAAGTAGGTTTTTTAGTTGTGGTTAATCCCACGTGCGATTTGGCAAGATGAATTGACTTAAGTGGATTGTGATATCAGCTGATTGTTGAAAGGCCGGGAGCATATTGAAGAGGTTATCATTTGTACACCAATTATATAGCCAAAATAAGATTTGTTTACCGTCACCAATCTCCAGCGAATCCCTTCATGAAGAATATTTCGTTGTTTTAATATATTTCTCCCAATGGGGGAGTCTTGGGGTTTAGGGGTACAAGTGAAGAAGGAGTGCTTATTTAGATATTTAGCTTTGATTAGTTGGACCTACATATTATTTGGATTTGTAAGAATTTCCGAGCCTAGTTTTGTAATGAAAGCTTGATTCATTTGTAGCAGTGCTATCCTGAGGCCCAACCCTCCTTGGGATTTGGGGTGCGTATTTTATCCCATGCTATGAGAGAAATACCATTTTTCTCTTTATTTTGGCGCCAGAAAAATTTGCGATGAATTAAGTCCATAGACTTGGCACTGTTGGAAGGGAGCAGGGTTGATGCGCAGGTATAGGGGGGGGGGATAGATTCTACATTCTATTGTATTAAGATGAATATCCCTGCTTTGGATAGAAATCTGGATTCCCATAGGTCGATACGATGTTCAGTTTCCGTAAGAATTGAACTTAGATCATTTTTGGTGGGATAAAAAGAGCTGAGGAACACAGCAAGATAGCGTCCTATAGAGGAGTTGGGGAGCATATTAAATTGTCTCGCTAGATTTATTTTTATTAATGGTTGGACATTTTTTGAAAAGACTATTGGCGATTTGTGGAAGTTGACCAGTTGACCCGATGAGTTGCAGAATTCATCTAAAGGTGACTTTAAGTTTCTACAAGCCTCAGTGGATGCCTTGCAGAATAATAGATTATCATTAGCAAACATAAGACATAGAATGTTGGCGGATCTAGGGTGTATTTTGAAACTGATACCCGATCCTCTAATATGTGATTGTAGGGTTAGTTTTCTTATTAATACTTCCATGCAAAGGATGGAGAGATAAGGCGATAATTGGTCACCTTAATGAAGTCCTCGGGATGGGAGGAACCAAGGGGAGGTTTCCCCATTAATCTTTTGGGAATATGAGACATTGGTCACACATTCTTTAATCCATTATATCCAAATGGCTGGAAAGCCAAAAGAGTGAAGGACTTCCCATTTGAAAATCTCATTCGATTTTGTCGTAAGCCTTTTTCATGTCCAATTTGATAGCACACCAGCCCATTTTATTGTGTGATTTTGGGAATGTATTTAGAGCTTCTTGAGCTATGAGAAAGTTATCATGAATGGATATGTTTTTAGTAAAAGTATTTTTTATAGAGGACTAATTTCTCTTTGTAGGATAGGACAGAGGCGATTAACAATTATTAATTTAAAGATTCCTTTATAGATGGTGTTAAATTAAGCTAATCGGGCTGAAATGATCTGGCATTTCGGGGATATCTTTTTTAGGAATGAGAGTAATGATAGTATTATTTAGGGACGGTGGCAATTTGCCGTGGTGAAAAAAAGCTTTGGATTCCAAGACCAATATCTTTTTTCAATGATTAACTAATAAGCTAGAAAGAATTTAGCACCATAGTCGTCCGATCCCGGGGCTCTGTTGGGGTGATTGGTGCTATTAGATAGTCGAAATCTGATTGAGAGATCAACGATGTGAGGAAGCTGAGATAAATGGTTCTTGTGTTATGAGTACTGGATGGAATCGATTTTTGAAGGAAGTGGTGAATAGTTGGGTTAGGTCATGCTGGGAATCTACCCATTGACCCACTTCATTATTTAGTCTGAATATCATTGTATATGTGTGTATTTTTTTTATTTTATTATGGAAGCATCTTGAGTTTCGATCCCCCTTGAGTTAGCCATGTTTTCCGTGCAATTTTCCCCCATGTTTTTTGATTGAAGAGTAGCAGTAGACTAGTAGTTTTTCTCTTTGTAGAAGGAGCATGTTGATGTGTTTGATCCAGATAGAATTGAAAGGTTGTAACCATAGTTTTTCCTGTAATTTTTTAAGTTTGTCATCGTTCACTTGAAATTTGTTGGTCGTAAGTCTATACTTAGATTTGGCCTAAACCTTTAGATTTGTTTTGATGCGAATTAGTTTCTGTTGTATTTTGAAAAATCTGGATCCGGTGATGTTGGTATTCCAATGTTCTCTTACAATTGAGTGAGATCCTTGATTAGACGAGAAGGTGATGGGTGCATGGTCGGAGACCATAAAGTTCCCATATGTTAGCGTGGAATCAATGAAGTCATTAAAAAATACATTGCTTGCGATGGCTCTGTCCAATCGCTCATTAATATGTGAGTTATTTGCGAGGCCCTTCCATGGGAAAGATTTTTGTGACAAGGAATAGCAATTGTTGAATGTGTGTGTAGTAAATACAGAAAAAAATTTAGTTGATTTGTTATAATAGGTGCCCCCACCAAGTTTGTCTTTGTGGAAGTAACATTTCATTGAAGTCTCCAATTAGGATCCATGGTTATTAGAGCGATAGTTAAGCGATTATTGAGATACGACCAGAAGGTCTCTTTATCAGAGGGTTGCGCGAGATAGTATGTGCCAAAAATATTGTAGATATTATTGTTCGGTTTGTAAAGGATTTGCAATTCGACTAGACGTGCATGTGTGACATGATTTCGGACGGTAATATTATTATTATTCCAACAAACTCAGATTCCTCCTGAGTGATTAACTCGATTGACAATGATGGTGTTGTGAAAGTGTAGTGCTTTAAGAAAATTTTTGCTATTAGCGGAGTTGGTTAATGTTTCAATAATAAAGATAAGATCCGTATGTACTTATTTTTCAGATAAATTATTTCGGTCAAAACTTGGGACTTTTCCCCCCTTGTATGTTCCAACTGAGTATTTTCATATAATCTGCTTATAATAATGGATGTCGTGCATTGCCTCACCATTAGGTGAGTGGCGGGTGTGATAAGGCCGTTAAAAAGCCCGGAGACCAGTGTACATGCACAAAGGAAAAAGTTCTTGAGGGAGTAGAAAACACCCCTGTCAAGCAAATAAGGAGGCCTTGGCCCAAGAGAGATGTACCAAAATTTTTGGGTTGGAGGCCCGTGTAGGATTTGTGCATTCGAAGTTTACGAGCCTGGGCGTCAATCCTGCTAAGCAGGGACCAAGGAGGAGTGTTGGTTGGGCCTTGTGTAATATGGGTAAAGAGGCCTTTGGCGGGAAAGCCTTTCTTCAAGGGTTGGCAACGAGTCCCAATAGCAAAATTTAGCGGGCTGCAAGTGGCACTTGTATCTTGTGATAAAGCACTTGGGTTTTTGAAGTAGGCCAGCTTTGATCTTGGCCACTGATTCTTTTTGGACTTCAAAAAAATCCTGTGCAACTGGATTAGAAGGAGTGATGAGTGAGTTTGTGTAGGGTCATCTAATCCCAAAGTGCAAGTAAGATTCTGGCAGTTTAGAGAAAAAGAATTGATTTAAATCACAGTTAAATAACCGAAATCAGCAAGATAAATTGATGACTTCCTTGCATTGATAATAACCAATAAGAGTACATAAGTCATTAGAAAAGTGTAAATTAGTAAAGGACTAATGGAGCTAAACAACATTAAGTTGAATTTTGACATGCGAAAATCAAAAGAAGGAAAAGCTAAGTTCCTCCAAAGTAACCCAAAAAGGAGACAAATTGTGAGCATAAATATGATTATTTTTTTGGGGGGAGAGGGGAGGAGGGTTCCTTCAAATTCATTCATTTTACGGCGTTTGCCATCGCGATCAGCAACAGACGAGGGGGGGGGGAGGGAGCCACGATCATATCTGCATCAAAAAGGACGTCGGGATTGTGGTGGATAACACCGACAGCATTGAGAAAGTCAGCATCTAACTCGTCATTAGTGTCCTCGACAAGAAGAGAAATGGGAATTACCATGTACTAAACCCTACAAAATATACAAAATACGGAATAATACATTGAATAACTACAATCTCAATAATATTTTAATTAAGAAATCCCATTTTCAATTACAAATACTTCAAAAAAAAACTCAAGAGGCTTGAAACATTACAACTTTTAGGATTTGTGGACGCGTTATATACTTTCAATTAAGTATGCAATTTGTTTATCATGGTATACATCACATGCTTCCTTACTAAATTTACAAAAACAGTAGTGTGTGTTAGATAAACATAAGTAGAAAAAAATTCAAAAGAGTGAGTATTACTCACAAACGTAAATATACAATAGTCAGGTCCCCTTTGAGGTAAAAGGTGAACGATTGTCTAAAAATGATCATTTTAGCTTTAATTGTGATTCATTGAACTTTTTAAAGTGACATTAGAAATACAAAAAGTTAGGTGGTCTATCTTACAATAGCTCTATTATAAGAGGATTTATAAGATTTAACTACTTACACTTTGTGTCTTTGTTCTAATAATTATATATATGCCATTTAATAAGACTATTAGTATCAAGCTGATCACATTATGATTTTGTATACGTGATTTGTGTTAGATATATTTACCAACAAAGGGAAAGAGAAGAATGAATAATATAAACAGGGAGATACAAAGTATAATTAAGACAGAAATTGATAAAAGGAGGAAGGCAATGGAGGCAGGAGAAGCTGTCAAGGATGACTTATTGGGGATAATGTTGGATTCAAACTATAAAGAGACACAACAAAGTAAAATTTGTAGTAACAAGCAACATCTTGCTATGAGCTCTCGAGAGATAATTGACGAGTGTAAATTGTTCTATCTTGCTGGGCAAGAGACCACCTCAGTTTTGCTAACGTGGACGATGATTTTGTTGAGTAAACACCAAGATTGGCAAACACGAGCACGAGAAGAAGTTCTTGCAACCTTTGGAAACAACCAACCAGACTTTGATGGGTTAAATAATCGTCTGAAGATAGTAAGCTCCACACCAAGTACTTTTTCATATTATTTTTTTGCATCGACTAAAACACATTTTCATCCCTTTCAAAATACTTGCAACAGTTAGACTTTCTTATTCCAACTCGTGATCGAGTAACTAGAGACACCTCTCTCTATATATACATATATTTTCTTAACTCTGCTGAAGGGCCTTTTGATATGATCTGATCTAACCCATCCAATGATCTTTTCCACATGTAAACTATCGCATAGTAGAATTGTCATTATTTATTCTTCAATATGATTGATTATATTCCTACACTTACATATTGAACAAGTCATGCATAATGAATTAATACTAATTATTTGTTTGTGCTTTCTATTAGGTGACAATGATACTATATGAGGTGCTAAGATTGTATCCTTCTATCGTTGCAACCTCTCGAAGGATATATGATTGTGAAACAAAGCTAGGAGATTTGATTATACCGCCTGGGGTGGTAGTTTCATTGTCAATACTCCATGCTCATTTGGATCCCAATGTTTGGGGTGATGATGCCAAAGAATTTAATCCGGAGAGATTTTCTGAAGGGATTGCAAAAGCAACTAAGGGGATTAGCTCATACTTTCCCTTTGGTTGGGGGCCAAGAATTTGCATTGGGCAAAACTTTGCACTAATTGAGGCTAAGCTTGTGTTGTCTATGATATTGCAGCGTTTTACTTTTGAGCTCTCACCATCATACACCCATGCTCCTACCACTCTTCTTGCCCTACAGCCCCAACATGGAGCTTACCTCATCTTACACCGACTTTAAGTTGCGTGAAATATGAATGTAATAAGGTTGTTCTAAGCCATGCAACATGTATTTGATTTTGAATTTAACTTCGGGATTTAATCTTTACGAGACTTTAAAATGTAATTTTAAAAGACATAAGTCTCAACTACATCTGTCTATATTAGACATATGTGCAAATTTATGCCTTGTCAGTGCATGATCCCATGTTAGATGCATTGTGGAGCTAGAATTTAAATGGGGGGTGGGCACCACTCGTTGCCATTCTGCGCTTAGCGCACTGCTATTGCGCAAGGCGGGCGGTGGTGCGTTTGGCGCATATTACTTGTTTTTACACAAAACTTTAATTATTTCTTTCTAATTTGGAGGTGCACGTGCACCTCCATGTCGTAATTGACTCGGCCACTGGTTAAATGCTTGCACTAATTATATTTGTTATGCGGAAGCGTTTAATTAAACCAACAAGAATTCACAACAACCAAGCACACACACAAGAAAAACAAGAAAGCGAATAAATGAACACATAAGATTTAACGAGGTTCACTATCAATGTGATAGCTACGTCCTCAAGGCAAGGAAAAAGATCGTTTCACTATGAACGAGACGATTACAATTGAATCTCAAAGACTCTCTCTAATCTTCTCTATTGTGTTTTCTCTAATCTCTCTCTCTAACTTTTGTGGTTAAAAGCCCTAAATATGACAAAACATCTTTATATGAAGTCTAAGATACAAGCCCTAAGTCGTAAGATAAAAAAAACACCCGAAAATTTCGCATCCCCCGATAGGTGCGGGAGCACCATCATCTGGTGCGGGCGCACCAGTCTGATGTGCGGGAGCACATGCCTCGAGTGCGGGAGCACCAAAGTGTTCTGCCTCAACTTGAAATCTGTCGTAGCGAATGTGCGGGAGCACCACAACTTGGTGCGGGCGCACCTGACATGGTGCGGGCGCACCGAACATGGTGCGGGCGCACCGACATTTGGTGCGGGCGCACCGACATTTGGTGCGGGCGCACCGACATTTGGTGCGGGCGCACCATTCGTGCCGAGCGCAAGTCACACATTTCACAAATCTCCACCTTGACTTGCATCTACCACACAGCTCCACCTCAAAACAATCAACCCAGCATGTACCTCTGCAACAGTACGCGAGATACTCCTTTCCCCTCCTGCTCATGCATCTTTCACCCGATGCCAGGCTTGCCATCATATGAGTCTCACCCAATCTCGCCAAGATCGCTGACCACTCATCAAGAACGACCCTGTCTCACAACCTATGAGACCCATGTTGCGCATTCACCTGAAACCCAATTTATTACCCGTCGAAAATCAAATCGCCTTCACTGAACTGCAAACACACTAGCTCCACCTTAATCAAGACGAGCCAATACCCTGCCAGTTGCTCCAACTAGAGCCATTTGCACTTACGTCTAAGTACCCAAAACAAATCACCCTTGGCGCAGGGAACTTCCGTCGAAGTTCTTCTATGCTCGCGCCGGAGCATCCACCTCGTTCTCACTGGAACGCAGGCAACTCCGCTGGATTCCAATCTAGCTACCTCTTGGTGACTTCTCCCAGAATCACCTCTCAAACCAACACTCCCTGGCAAGAGACATGTCGCTCGAGATCCCATAGCTATAAGCTGGCACACAAGTATCGATAGAACCGAACCTTATCATACCAATCTGCTGCTGAGAGACCCTTGGTTGTTCTTCTTGATGACCCTTAGTTTCAACCAGTTGTGTAGAAGTTCCCACAAACTCTACCTCACTGTTGACACTCTCATCCTCAGCCCAAGTAGTACTCTCAACCCGGTTGTTGAACTCATTCTCGTTGACTCTGACCCTCAACATGTGTAGAAGCCCCCATAAGCTCCACCTCACACTCAAGACCATCTTTTTCAACCCAGAATGCAGCTTCAACTCAGAATCATCTCTAGCCAGTGTCGTACCCTGCAAATCATACAAGTTACCCACACCTGACTTCACGCCACGAAGTAACTCACAAGAACCCTTCACCACACGCAAAACTCCATCCCCTCCTTGGAATCGAAAACCCTTACGGTCTAACATCCCAAGAGATATAAGATTTCTCTTAAGTTGTGGAACATGCCTCACGCCTCTAAGATCCTTAACTCTCCCATCATGCATTCTAAACCTCACAGAGCCTACTCCAACCACCTCACACACCGTATTGTCACCCAAAGTAACACTACTCTTGCATAAGCTATAGGTCGAAAACATCTCCTTGTCAGAACACATATGTGAAGAACATCCACTATCAAGAACCCACTTATCTTCTAAGCGTTTCTCCTCATGGACAATTAGAGCTAAATCCTCCTCAGAATCGTAGTCAACCTTATTTTGTTTTGCAAAAGAAGCCGAACCATCCTTCTTAGGACATTCACTCTTCCAATGACCCGGTTCTTTACAATAATGGCAAAGATCACTACTTTTAGGGCCCTTCGACCTAGGTTTTCTCCTATCCCTACTCGAATCTCCCTTATTTTTCTCAGCATTTGCTACCAAACCTGCAGAATAATCACGATCCTCTACCATATCACCAGTTGCTTTATGACGCAATTCCCTAGTGTAAAGTGCCGACTTTACCTCCTCTAGGGACACAGTGTCTTTTCCAACCACAAAAGACTCTACAAAATGTTCATAGCTACTTGACAATGAAACCAACAATATCAACGCAGCATCCTCATCCTCAATCTTAACATCTAAATTACGCAAGTCCAGTAAAATAGAATTCAAAGATCGAGATGATCTTTTAGGGACATACCTTCTCTCATGCGTAGGCCAAACAACCTTTGCTTCAATAGCAATTTGTTTGTGAGCGACTTTGTCATGTACAAGCTCTCCAGTTTCAACCACAAACCTGCAGCCGTGATTTCATCTGCAACCTCTGTGATGACATCGTCCGCCAAGCATAGCAAGATAGTGGAGTGTGCTCTTTCCTCCATAGATTCCAACTCGGCTCAGTTAGACCAGTCAGATTTCCCTCTTTTGATGTCGTTGTGAAACCCTTAATCAATGGTTTCCAGATACCTTGTTGTTTCAATAAAGCTCTCATCTTTATCTGCCATAGCCCAAAACTATTCCTTCCCGTAAACTTGTCGATCTTTAAGGTTGTTGTTGCCATGTCCCAAAAGCGATTAACCCCGGTGTTAACCTGTAGCTCTGATACCACTTGTTATGCGGAAGCGTTTAATTAAACCAACAAGAATTCACAACAACCAAGCACACTCACAAGAAAAACAAGAAAGCGAATAAATGAACACAAGATTTAACGAGGTTCACTATCAATGTGATAGCTACGTCCTCAAGGCAGGGAAAAAGATCGTTTCACTATGAACGAGACGATTACAAATACAATAGGCAAGATTCAATTGAATTGAATCTCAAAGACTCTCTCTAATCTTCTCTATTGTGTTTTCTCTAATCTCTCTCTCTATATTTTGTGGTTAAAAGCCCTAAATATGACAAAACATATTTATATGAAGTCTAAGATACAAGCCCTAAGTCGTAAGATAAAAAAAAACCCGAAAATTTCGCATCCTCCGATAGGTGCGGGAGCACCATCATTTGGTGCGGGCGCACCAGCCTGATGTGCGGGCGCACATGCCTCGAGTGCGGGAGCACCAAAGTGTTCTGCCTCAACTTGAAATCTGTCGTAGCGAATGTGCGGGAGCACCACTACTTGGTGCGGGCGCACCTGACATGGTGTGGGCGCACCGACATTTGGTGCGGGCGCACCATTCGTGCCGAGCGCAAGTCACACATTTCACAATATTGTATATGTCTTGTGTGAGGCTATAGAGTGCGAAAAAGGAGGATTCTTGCAACTATATATATTGTTCAATAAATTACAAAATGATAAGCATAAGAGTAATGAACAAATGAACTTTGAGATACAATGTGCTAAGTTAAAATCTTAGCTACATTATCCACAAATTCTTAAGATAAGCCTTGGCAACTGTCCGAGCCTAGCTCCGTCTGTATGTGCCTAAGGCTGCATCTACGTGCGTGTATGTACAAGTGCAACTTTATACCGTTTTTTCTCAATTTGTGATCACAGTTTTCAAACAAAATAGACACCAATTAGTTTAGTCGTTATGCGTGTGGTGACTATCTACATCATGCCGCTTTATGGCTTACTATACCAAATAAAAAATCAAACGAAACACTACGTGGAAAGTAGAACATATCCAAAGTATTGGCTAGCAGAGACCACATCCATATACCAATTACAGTAAGTGCAAAGAAGATCAAGGAAGCATCGTACCACCGAAATCAAGAATGTGAATTTCATCACAGCCATATTAAGCATGTAATGTGAAATTGATATAAAGTTTTAAGAATTCGAAGAGATTAATGTTGCCAATTGCAAACACTAGAGAAGTTTGATACGTTAACTACATATATATATAGTGCATATGCCCATGTTGTACCTTTAGTTGGCATCAAGCTAGCCTATGTAGTATGGAACTTTCCTTTCCATTTCCTTCTTTTTGGCCTTTCCCCATCTATCGCAACTCACAAGACAGTACACATAGTAATCTATGATCAAAGACCTTATCAATGAAGCTAATTAGTAATTAATCCCAAATCTGTTTTATGGAGTATCGCTATGTTAAATCTTGGATGACAATGTCAGTTGTGATTGCACCATTGGGGGTAAGAATTTTGCTTCTAAGATAATGTCATAGCACGTCACATTTTTCTTACTTATACATAAAAAATCCGGTCTACATTTAAAAAATGTGTGTCTTACACAATCCATTTAATATTTTGGTTGAGTTTTTACTTTTTAACCCTAACTTTGCATTTTTTGGGTTAGGTTTGGATCGGTTCACACGATCATCAAAAATTAAAAGCAATAGAACCAATGGTAAAATGGAATGTGTTTTTTTTTCTTTTCAGGTCCATTCTTATTTGCATCATGCATGTCAACTTGGGACGCCTAGAGCTCCGCAACCGCAAGTCCTCTAAACCTTCAAAAAAATTATATGATAATTCCTTACTTTTAATATAATCTATGTTGCTCGAACTCTTCATTTCACCTCATGTATCCGTGGCGTATCCTCGACACTCGTACATAGGTGGAACACTTGGACATTTTGTTTTGAGCCGAAAAATAGGCGAATTGAACACTTGAACATGTACTCGTGTCAGATATGAGTACCTGAGTTTGAAGTCCGAACAACATAGTTTTTAATTTTTAAGTTCATGGCGTCACTCACAGAGTCACATTGTAGTTTTCAGCTATGATACATTTCTCCCTTTTTGGTCTCATAGTTAATCTCAAATTGTATTGTTGAACTCCAAAGTAAATCTCTAAATTTTAAAACATAGGATAAAATTAGTCAATCGCTAAATTACTCGTGGGAAGAAGATACAATCATACAAGTGACACACACCTCATCCTCGAACAAAAAATAACAAAACATTTGACACGCACCTGATGAAAGTGCAATTGAAATCATGTGACCCAGTTTCTGTTTGGATGATAACGAGGTATGGCATTGTTTGCGCAGTATATGGTGCTTGTTCTTTTGCCAAAATCACTGTAAAGACAAACAGTCCCTTATCAGTTAGAAGATTTGCCCATATTCGAATGAAACTTCGATGAAAGTTCGTGAGTACGGTTAGACGTACGTAGAGTATTTATGAAGATTCATCCAGTATAATCTTATCTATATATGATCCTTTTTGTTTTCTCCAAACGATTGGAAAATCAATCTCAATCTTAAACCAAATTTAGTTGATGAAATAATTGGATACTACAAGAGAAGAGACCTTCATGAAATAAAAACAAAGAATGTATGGGACAGGCAAGAAAAGAATTCTTAATTATTTTCCATAGCTATGAAAGTGGTTGTAAAATATTGTAGGTTAACTTATTTTGGTGAGAGAAAAAGAAAGGAGAGGAAACTACTTAGGATTTGTTGCGTAGCCAAGACTAGCTCGTACGTAAATGAGGAGAGTTTTGTAATAGTAGGTTGTGGTTGTAGTTTTTAATAGTGAGTGTAGTTGTTAGTTGTGATAATAGTTGTTAGGGCCTGTTCTATTCGCCATAAAATAACTTAATTGAAATGAACTAAATTGATGAACTGAACTAAACTGAACTGAATTAAATTATAACTAATAGTAGTGATAATATAATGTAATATTATTATTAATAATAAATTCATAATAATGATTTAAATAATAATAAACTATTAAATAAAATAATAATAAATTATTGTGAGATAGATGGAGTAGTCCGTAATAAACAGATAAACTAATAACTTGACGAACAAAATTAAAAATATCAAAATATAGAATATATTTTATTACCCAACGCTTAAAAAAGAATGTTACAAATTTAATAGGATGTGTACATTATTTTAAACGATTTTCAATTTTTTTTAAAAAAATACAAACTACATACTTGCAATGCTAAAGCTAAATTAAATACTTATAACTTTTGGATTTTGGGCCATTCTTTGCCACTAGGGTTTAGCTTTTACTTCACCACAACCTATAAAAACTAAAGGGACATTTTCACCACAACCTGTTCTTTGAATTAAATATTATATCTCTTCAATATAATTAGCCGAATTATATAGAAAAAAATTATTAGCAAAATAATAATTAGCAATATTAAAATAATAATAATAATAATATTAAAAACAATAGTAATAGTAGGAATAATAACAATAATAATATACTAATAATAATTGTAATCATGATATAAATATTTATAATAGTAATAGTAGTAATAGTAATATTGATAATAATAATAAAAATTATCATTGTTTTATTATCAGAGAATTAAATGACTGAATTGAACTGAACTGAACTGATTGCAACTGAACTGAAAATAAGTTGGGGAGAACAGGCCCTTAGTGCATGATTGTCGTATAATCGTTAGTTGGCGAAGTAGAGATATAAAAATTTTATGTTTAGTGAAGGAAATTCTTAAAGTAGGTTTTTACAAAAAAAAAATTACTCAATATTCAAACAGAACTTTAATGTGAAATTTGTACACCACTAATTAACTATTATCCCTAAAAGCTACAAATTTTTAGCTAAGGGCCTGTTCTCTCCAGCTTATTTTCAGTTCAGTTCAGTTCAGTTCAATTTAGTTCAGTTCAGTTCAATCAATTCAGTTCAGTTCAATTCGGTTTAGTTCAGTTCTGTTCTATTCTGTTCAGCTCTAGACAATACTTTTACCCTCACATATCACTATTCATTTCAGTTTAATTCAGTTCAATTCAATTCAATTCAATTCAATTGTTTTATGCTGAAGAGAACATGCCATAATACTGGAATACTGCTTTTACTGCTAAAATCTACCCACACCACTATCTAACTAGACATTCTTATTTGTCTTAAGGGTTTAGGGCTCATACTAGAGTATTGTTTTACGTCAAAATATTAAAATCTACCTTAAAAACTTGTGCTGAATAGGACTTTAGATGGATAAAAAAAGTTCGAAATAAATATTACTTTTGGGGAGAAATTTTTGTAATACAAATTCTTAAATTAGCCTATTGTGCACAGTAAAGTATTGCCGGAGGTAACTTTTTTTTTGGGTGACTTATATAGAAGTGAACCCTTTTATAGAATAAAAGTTGTGCTTTTTGTTCCAAAGTTACCCCATTTGACTTAAAAGGCGAGTTCACCTATATAAATAGGGTTATGTTATATGCAGCTCTTAAGGATACATATAAGACATAAATACATTATCTAAATCAAAATAAGTTGTGAATTTATGAAAAAATTATGCATCAACCAATGTAATAAATAATCGATTAATGCATATTTTTTCCATTTTAACTTCTTATATGCATAACTTTTCCCATAAATATATTAAAAAGCGTTTCTAAGCAAAGAACGATGGCGGGGATGGGGCAGGGATTGGGATTAAAATCGTACCCGCAATGAATGGTGGAGTGGGTGTGGATTTTATGCTATAACCGCCCCATCCCCACCCGCCCCGCATATTATTATTAATATTCTATTAATATACTTATATTATTAATAATTTTATCTTGCAAAATATCAATTTGTGTGGATGATGCAGATACGAAGTAGGTGCATATATCCATACGGGTGGTGTGGGTGCGGGGATGAATTAGGTACGATGTGGGTGCGGGTACACGTGCAAGTGGTGGGGTGGCGATGAGTTTAATTACGTACCTGATGAGATGGGGATGGGTCTTGGATTTTTCTCCGTAATGGGTGGTAGTGGGGCGGGGATGAAAATGAGAATTTTATGCGGATGCGAGTGTCGACTGTGGAGGTACCATCCTCCGCACACGCTCTACCCAATTGCCATCCCTACCTAGGAATAAGTTGGTCATGCCAGAAATTGGGCTTTCCATTTTGTCCAAACCTACTTAATTGTGCTGGGCCTAGTCATCAATCATACTATTAACCAAAAAATAGCCCAACTTCCGATCCGACTCCGATTTTGACCCGGATATAATCGGGCGGACAAAAGAGAGAAATTTCTAGGAAACAACAAGACACAGTATATAGTAATGCAGTGTTAGATCAATGACATGCAATTAGATAACTACTAGTTACTTGTAAAGGAAATTTACACACACATTATACACACAATAGTAAGAAAAAAATGGATTCATCACGTATACAACAAGATGCTGCTGGAGTATGGGTAGGTATGGAGAGTGGAGGAATGAAGGGGACTAGCAATAAGGAGGCCCGGCCCGGTCGGACGGCCCATACCATGTCTTCTTCTTCCCTTCGAAAGAAATCTGAACTTCAACTAATTTCGAAGGTTCGAATTGGGTGGTTAAGAAACATTCTCAATAATCTACAAGAAGTTATATTGGGGACTAAGCTTTCTCTTCTTTTTCCTGCCATTCCTTTAGCTATTGCAGCTCATGTCTATAGTTTTGGAAGAGTAAGTAATAACACACATATATAGTCTCACTTTTTATATTAATTTGTCTTTCTAATGCTAATTAGTTTTGAAAATATGTTATGCATGCATTTTTGGCCTATATCATCATGATTCATGCATGCAAATTCTTTTTAATATAAATATATACATACTAATGCAAGAATGGAAAGAGATTCTTGGTCAGTCCTTTACCTTTAAGTGGAGCACTTAGGACGAGGGAATTAGTAGTCATTGCTATCAGCAATGGATATACCTTGATTGTTCAACAAAAAAAATATTAATGCAAGAATTACGTTAACGTTACAGGCTAAGATTTAAGGTTATCTAGCAGCTCATCAGACATCAGAGGTTATAAAACATTAACTCTAGACTATCGTTTTTCCTGTTTTAGAGATTGTGGTTGTTTTGGCTTACTTCTTTTTTTAGTAGTATATACTTTTTCATGAGCCTGTCACGGGTGTAATTGGAGATTTTGTTAGGAGATTCGATGGACCACTAGTCCACTACTATATAGTGTAACTGTGTAAGTATATGTTATAACTACATCACTCATTGAAGGTCAAGTAGTGTTATAATTCGGAAGTTATGCAATATATATAGTAATCTAACCCACCAAGAACATACACCACTAAGGCTATGAAATGATCAAATTCAAAGTATTATTATATATTAGATTAGCTATGAAATATACATGTAATCTAGCCACACTCGGGTGCATGCGTGTAAATTTACATTTTTTCACGTGTATTCTTCACTCATGTGCTCATGGGTAAAAATGTGATGTATCAGTTTCTAGGTATACTCGGGTGGTATAGTTGAATGAATTCAAATCCAGTTATAATAATGTTTCGATATATTGTCATAAATAAAAGAAGAAATTATATAGACTCACCCAATTACAAAACATACAATTATGAATCCTTAGCTAGGATATATAGTGGCTTACCTAGTCCGCGAACCTAGTCCGCTACTTAAACTCCAAGCAGGTTTGTCAAATAGACGATCAATGATATCGAAGTTCTAGCTAAGAATTTTAAATGGTGCCAAGTTATCAAAGTCTCTCGTGAAGGGGTACAACTAGCTCACGATTTGGCCAGCCTATGCAGCAAGAATAAATTGTCATATACAAATTTGTAATTTAGTATATTTTCCGCGATGTCAAAAAAAAAAGAAAAAAAGATAGTGGCTTACCTTGTAGAAATGAGCTCTCCATACCTAAGGGAATTCAAAAGCTTAAGGAAACAATTATAAAGCCATAAACCATTTACTATTCTGACATTGAAAAGATATAGAAGTATGTTCAATGTTCTAAGTATCCTGGCTAGAAGAAATTAATCTCATCATTGATAGCATAATGAGAAACTACAAAAAATTGCATTGAAAAGAAGAAATGCACAACTTTATAGAAGTATATTATTATGTCATGACCTAATACATTAATAATTTTTTTAATATTTATTGAAGAATAATATTGCACACTTTATTTTTGTTGGCAGGAATGGATTTTTGCTTTGAGCTTACTTGCACTTGCCCCTCTTGCGGAGCGCGTGAGCTTTTTGACTGAGTAAGCTAAGCCTGTTTAATTTTTTTTTCTTCCTCACAATTTGAATTTATAAATTGATTAAGTTTACGACTTACTCTATAAAAATAGAGAAATTTTGTAAGAAAATACCTTATTTATTAGAAATTTTGTTAAAAAAATACTTTATATAATTGTTTTTGTGGGAAAACACCTAATATTAGTCTTTTTTATTAATTTAAATACACACCTTATAACCGGATTTCGGTCAATAGTCCGACGCTTAACCTTCCTTTTTCGTACTTTCCTCTTAAGGCGTGGACATCACACTCATTACAATTGTCTTTTAGCTCTTTCGTTCTGCCTCTTCAACTATATATATAATACTCACCCCATCCTCAATATAGTTGCTGATTCTATTTTTTCACGAGAATTAAGGTAAGTAGAATCTAATAGGAAGAAATAGAATCAAAATACAGTTCTATTTCCCTAAATAGAACTATATCCATTCTCTTCTTCTTAGAAATATAAAAACAAGAACTATATTTTTGAGACATTCAAAATAAAAATAGAAACTATATTTTAGCGAAGGAGTATTATTCATTTATTCTCTATTAATTGATATATCAATCCTTTTGAAATTTTGGTTATGAACTTTGCAGACAAATTGCGTGTTACACTGGTCCAACAGGTAATCTATACTCTCGATTAAATTGAATTGTGTCCTAGTAATATTTCTAAATTATGAAGAAAAATAAAATTTAGGTTTATGACAAGATAATTAATTCATTAACGTGTGCAGTGGGAGGACTTCTGAATGCAACATGTGGAAATGCAACGGAACTTATAATAGCAATTCTGGCTTTGAGCCAAAATAAAATAGATGTGGTGAAGTACTCACTTCTTGGTTCTATTCTCTCCAACCTTCTCTTGGTTCTTGGAACTTCTCTTTTATGTGGTGGCCTTGCCAACCTCAACAAGGAGCAAAAGTTTGATAGGGTAAATTATTAACCTAATGTTATTATTATTGATATTTACTGATAGAACATAATATTATTTTTGGAGCTTTATTTAACCATTAGTTTAAGCTTATTGGGTGTATCATGCAAGTCCATCGATCATACACGAGATGTACCGTGTGCATGGTACACTCAAGACTAGTCTTTGCTCATTTGCTAATTTGCTCATTTGAAACTCTCCTTTTCGTACATTTTGCTTATTTAGACGATTTCAAATGAGCACGCAATAAGCAAAAAATAGTCTTAGGTGTATCATGCTTACTGTACACCCGAATGTATGATAAAAAATCCAATATTATGCAGGTACCGGACAATGAATGTAAGAAACCTCATCCATAAAATGGAATTTGCTTAATCATCATCATGTGATACTAAATCAATATTAGGGTTTAGATTATGATAGTTTGTTCTATTGACTCATGTTCATTTGTTTTGTAAAATTTTCTCAGAAGCAAGCGGATGTAAACAGCTTTCTTTTGTTACTGGGATTATTCTGCCACATTTTGCCATTGCTCTTCAAGTTTAGTGCTACATCTGCTCAAACTGTAGCCCAATCAACACTCAATTTATCCAGAGTATGCAGCATTGTCATGCTTGTGGCTTACATTGCTTACCTAATCTTCCAATTATGGACTCATAGGCAATTCTTTGAGGCTCAAGAGGTGATCAATTATTCTCTCTAATCTCCAAATTCTTTATTTTAATAGCTTAATTATAATAAATACTTGTTAATAACTTTTTACAAACGACTACTAATGTAGGAAATATTTATGTAGAAGTGTAGTGGGATTGATTTTATTTTATAAGTGATTGATGGATGAAGTTGAATATGGAGATGCAATGGGAGTGAGTTGGTGTTGTAATATTGTTGTTGTTATTGCTTGTATAATGCTATTACATTAGGTGGCTATTTATAGCCTTGGTATGTCGGTCAAGTCATCAACCAACTAAGGCAAGATTTTCTTTTCATTATTTCTAGATTACTCTAGCTAGCCTAGGTAGTAGTATTGTAGATTATTCTAGGCATTAAAGATCTAGAGTTTTCTAGCTAATCTACACCTTGACACATATTATAGATATTTGCCTAGATTTTTCTAGATTAATACTTTAACACTCCCCTTTAATCTGAAAAATCTTGGACTCCAAGTTGTCTTCTAAACTGGATGAACTTCTCTGTCGGAATTGCTTTAGTGAATATGTCAGCAAGCTGCTCCCCCGTCTTGCAGAATTGTAGCTCGATCTCTTGTTTGTCGACCAACTCTCGGATGAAATGATGTCGTATCTCAATGTGCTTCGTGCGGCTGTGAAAGACTGGATTCTTTGTCATGGCTATTGCAGACATGTTGTCGCAGTAGATAGTTGTTGGTTCTTCTGATGTCTGTTGTAGATCATTGAGAATTCGTCTAAGCCATACTGCTTCACATGCTGCACTTGTTGCTGCTACATACTCTGCTTCTGCTGATGACAGAGCTATTGTAGCTTGTTTCTTTGATGACCAAGAAATAGTCTTGGTTCCCAACTGGAAGACGTATCCACTTGTACTCTTCCGATCGTCAATGCTTCCGGCCCAATCGCTGTCTGTGTATCCTGTAAGCTTGTGATTCTCCTCTGTTTCGTACAGAATTCCATAACTTTTTGTTCCTTTGACATACCTAAGAATCCTTTTTGCTGCTGCTAAGTGAGCTTTACTTGGCTCACTCATGAATCTGGATACTATGCTGACAGCATGTACTATGTCGGGCCTAGTATGTGTGAGGTAGATGAGAGAGCCGACCAAACTTCTATATATTGACGCATCGACCTTCTCTTTGCCATCGTTCTTAGATAGCCTTTCATTAAGTGCCATTGGTGTAGCCAATGGCTTGCATTCACTCATATTGAATTTCTTAAGTAGGTCGTCTGATTTTTCCTGTGAGAGAAATATTCTTCCTGGGCTTTGCTTGACTTGCATGCCAAGGAAGTACTTCATGGCACCAAGGTCGGTCATTTCATATTCCGACATCATTGCCTTCTTAAATTCCTTAATCATTTTTGAATTAGTGCCTGTGTAGATTAGATCATCTACATAAAGACACAATATGAGAAAATCTTGTGATCCTTGGGCCTTGATATATAGTGATGGCTCACTTGGGCTCTTTATAAACCCATTTTGAAGTAGGTAGCCATCTATTTTGCTATTCCAGGCCCTGGGTGCTTGCTTAAGCCCATAAAGGGCTTTACGAAGGCGGTATACTTTGTCTTCTTTGCCTTCGATGAGATATCCTTGCGTTGCTCAACATATACTTCTTCTTCGAGCTCACCGTTTAGAAATGCCGACTTGACATCTAATTGAAAGACTGGTAATTTAAGTTGAGCAGCAAGAGCAAGGACTGACCTGATAGTCTCCATGCGGACAACGGGAGCATATGTCTCGTTAAAGTCAATCCCTGGTTGTTGGGAGTAACCTTTTGCGACGAGACGAGCCTTGTGTTTCTGGATGGAGCCATCTTCGTTATACTTGACCTTGTAGACCCATTTGAGACCGATGACTTCTTTGTCTTCAGGTTTCTCAACAAGCTCCCATGTGTTGTTTTTCTCGATCATCTTGATTTCTTCATTCATGGCCTCGATCCATTTCTCTTCTTGTGATGCTTCTTGAAAGCTTTGTGGTTCGCTAGTGAAGAGAGCCATGATAGCTTGATTGCACTGGAAATCCTCCAAGTAGCTTGGTGGTCGCCGCTCTCTTTGTGAACGTCGTACTACTGGAGCTGAGCTTTGAGAGCTTGATCCTGATGTTGGACTCACCGATCTCGAGAATGTTGTTGGAGATCTCGGTGATGATGGAATGGGGATGTTGTGTTGCTGGATGATTTGGGCCTTCATCCTCTCTTGGGCTTGTGGAAGAAAATCTCCTTCACGTGGCTGAGATTCATTCTCCATCCACGTCCATTGAGCTCCTTCATCGAATATGACATCTCTTGAGATTATTAGGCTCTTAGATTCGGGTTGATAGAGACGATATCCTTTAGATTCGTCACTGTATCCAATGAAGATACATTTTTCTCCTTTTCCACGATTTTTCCCGATTTTCTTTCGGGATGTGGGCATATGCGATGCACCCGAATACTTTGAGGTGCTCCACTCTTGGCTTTCTTTTATGCCAAGCTTCATAGGGTGTCATACCCATGACGACCTTCGTGGGAGATCGATTGAGAATGTAGATAGCCGTATGTACGGCTTCGCCCAAAAACATTTGGGCAAGTTTTTGCCTTGCATCATGCTTCGGGCCATCTCAGCAATGGTCCGATTTCTTCTCTCCGCAACACCATTTTGCTGAGGTGTGCGTCGACAGTTAATTCTCTTTTGATTCCTGCTCCTTACAGAAGCTGTTGAATTCTTTACTTGTAAATTCTCCCCCACGATCTGTTCTTAGAATTTTTATTGAATGCCCACTTTGTTTTTCTGTGAGGGCTTTAAATTGCATGAAGTGGGAAAATGCTTCTGATTTTTGCTCCAAGAAATAAACCCACATCATGCGAGTGAAATCATCGACAAATAATAGAAAATATCTTTTTCCGCCAAGAGACGGATTTCTGGTAGGGCCCCATATATCTGCATGAACAAGCTCTAATGGAGCTCTGGCCCTCCAGGATGAAGTAGGGAATGGCAATCTATGCATTTTGCCATATATACAGCCCTCACATATTTTTCTTTCATTAGTTATAGGTGGAAGCCCAATCACCATTTCTTTTTGTTTTAACAGTTTTAAATTGTTAAAATTTAGATGCCCGAATCTCAAATGCCACAATGTGGACTCATCCACCATAGAACTTAGGGCAACATTATGCTCCAATTGCATTCTTAATGGAAATATTTTATTAGGAGCCATTTGGTAGTAGTAATTAATTGCCCTTTTCTCTTATCAAATATGAGGCATTTATTAGCATCAAATTTCACCATATAGCCTCTTTGGATTAGTTGGCCTACACTTAATAAATTTTGTGCAAGCCCGGGGACATAGAATACATCAGAAATAAATTTAGACGAGCCGTTTTTTGTTCTTAACGGCTATTGTCCCCTTGCCAGCAACCTCTTGGTTGCTTCCATCACCAAGATTAATTTGTGTTTTAATGTTTTCGTCCAGACTGACAAATGAATTTTATTGCTAGTCATATGGTTTGAACAACCACTATCAATATACCATATATCATTTGACTCTTGGTGAGCATTTAAACATGTATAAAATAATTGATCTTAGGCTCCTTATTTTCCGTAAAATTGGCCTCTCCTTTTGCCGGAACCAACAATCTTTTTCAAAATGAGTGTGCTTTTTGCATCTTTTACACTTATACCGGCAATCTTGTGTATTATGGCCATTTTTCTTACATAAATTGCAATAGGAGCCAGATTGGTTATTTTCTCGAGTTCCTTGATTTTTATAACTTCCTCTCCCCCTGCTACGGTTATATGAAGTACCTCCTTTACCGTAGCCATATTTACTTTTATTTTCTCCATTATTAGAGAATTTTAATTTTGCTTGAAAAGCTTGTTCTAGTGGCTGCTCTATAAATCTCCGCATTCTATCTTCATGTGCTAGAAGGGAGCCCATTAATTCAGTTAAACTTAAATTAGATAAATCTTTATTAGACTCTTCTATAGCAGCCACTATATGATCATAATTTTTGGGAGACTTCTTAATATTTTCCGAACAACTTGGACATCTTCAATTTTATCTCCATTAGTTCGGATTTGATTTATAATATTTGTTACTCGACTAAAAAATTCTTGAATTGTTTCATTTTCCACCATTAATAATTATCAAAGTCTCTCCATAAAGATTGGAGTTTGAAGAGTATTACCTTTTCGGAGCCCCTATATTTTGTCTCCAGGATACTCCAAGCCTCCTTGGCCGTTGTAGCAGCCATAATAGTAGGGAGGATTGTTTCATCTACTCCCCGATATATTAAGGATAGGGCATAATTATCCCTTATCCGATTTTGTTTATATTGCTTGCGGCGTGCTTCATCCCAAGTAGCTTCTTGGATTAAATCATTTGGTTGTTCATAACCATTTTGTACTAACTCCCACAAATCTTGTGAGATAAATATGGATTTCATTTGGATAGACCATTGTTGATATTTTTCTCCCTTAAATGTGGGTACCCAATTTACTTGGGGTAGTTAAATGTGTTTGAGGTTGAAGTGTTTGGGGAAGTCATTTTAATTTTTGTGGTGTTTGATTTTTTTTTTAAGGGAGTTGGATTATTTTGTGTTTAATTGTTGAAGGCTTTGGATTATAGTGGCTCTTGATACCAATTGTAGGAAATATTTATGTAGAAGTGTAGTGGGATTGATTTTATTTTATAAGTGATTGATGGATGAAGTTGAATATGGAGATGCAATGGGAGTGAGTTGGTGTTGTAATATTGTTGTTGTTATTGCTTGTATAATGCTATTACATTAGGTGGCTATTTATAGCCTTGGTATGTCGGTCAAGTCATCAACCAACTAAGGCAAGATTTTCTTTTCATTATTTCTAGATTACTCTAGCTAGCCTAGGTAGTAGTATTGTAGATTATTCTAGGCATTAAAGATCTAGAGTTTTCTAGCTAATCTACACCTTGACACATATTATAGATATTTGCCTAGATTTTTCTAGATTAATACTTTAACAACTAAGTATATATAGTCACGTGGGATCTTGTTAGATTTGTCTTGATATATACTTCAACTGTTTATATTTTTTACATGCAGCGAATTAGAGATATTAATCATAACTATAACCTTAATTAGTAACATGGTAAACTAATGCGATCATTAATCATTAAACTACCAGGATTCTGATGATGATGATACACCAGAAGAAGTTCCTGTTATTGGTTTTTGGAGTGGATTTGCATGGTTAACTATAATGACTGCTATTATAGCATTATTATCTGAGTATGTTGTTGGTACAATTGAGGTAATTTTCTTCTAATTACAACAATTTATTAAGCTTTTATCTGACATATTTTGGTTTCAGATAATAAAAAATTGTGACAAGTAATTATTTAATGCATATTATTGGGATTTGTGATAAAAATTGAAGTATGTTTTTGTATGTATTATGGTTGGCAGGCAGCTTCTGATTCATGGGGTGTATCAGTGAGCTTCATCAGCATAATTCTGCTTCCAATTGTAGGAAATGCAGCTGAACATGCTGGAGCTGTCATTTTTGCTTTCAAAAACAAATTGGTATGTTGTCTTAAATAAGTGTTATGATGTCTTCATTATTTTGTGTTAATGTCGGCGTATTCACGATTATGTGTCTACACTTAATATTAATATATAGATTAATCAGCTAATTGAAGCTATGTTTTGCGTATGCATGTATCAACAGGATATTTCCTTGGGTGTTGCTCTTGGATCTGCTACTCAGATTTCCATGTTTGTGGTAAGTGTTTATCAAATGCTAAACAAATTTATTTGAGACTATAAACATTGAAAATCGTCCTTTTATTACTACTAAAACTAAAGATCGTATTACTAACTCCTTTTATGTTAATAGTTGCAAAAACATAAAGAGCGAAATAGAACGCACTTTCTATGAATTTTATTATGAATGCGTTGTTTTTTGGACGCCATCAAAATAGATTAATATCAAAGAGAGTTTTAGAGTTATTCTTACTAAGTAGAGGGTATTTTTATAATAATAATAACTACCAAAACGTAAGATTCGACTTATTTACTCGACTTAACTTAGAGATAATATTTTGGGTTTTTTGTGCGGAAAGACCAATTAAAATAATAGTGTTTTTGTTGGGAAAACCACTTAAATTTATTTTTGGAGGGAGGGACCAATTAAAATACTTTCATTGGCAACTTAACACCACATTATAATTTTCAAGCCAAATTGTCAACTTTTCGACATTGACCATTTCTTTCATTCTGAAACCTTTTTTTTTGTGTTTTTCCTCATTTATTTTCACCCTTCTTACTATTTAAAAGCCCTTATTTTCCCAATTTCCTCCAATTTCTCCAATTTTTCTCATTTTATTGTTGAAGCTAAAGCTCTCATCCTCAACCTCGAAGCGGGTAGTAGTACTAGTTAGAGAACTCAAAGCAAGTGCACTCGTCCGAGTTCGTAGAGGAGGAACGAGTGAGCCCAGATCGGAAATCAGGCTTGTTGTTGTTGTTGGTAAGCGAAAATCTGGAACAATGTGATTGAGTGAGTGAGTGAGTGAGGGAGTGAGTGAGGAGAGAGGAAGAGAGAGAGTGTGTGTTAATTAGTGAGAAGATGGAGAAGTGGGTAAGAAGGAGAAGAAGAAGATGACATGAAGATTTTAGAGAGAGAGAAAAAAGATGGGGATCTCGTGAAATAAAGTAGAGAAAATAAAGAAATGTGAGTTGACAAAACAAAAAAAAACCGAGGTTTTGAGGGAAACCAATTATCAATGCAGAAAAGTTGACAATTTGACCTTAAAATCGTAATGTGGTGTTTAGTTATCAACAGAAGTATTTTATTTTGTCCTTCCCTCCAAAAAAAAAAATTTAAGTAGTGTTTCTCCAAAAAAATCCTATTTTAATTGATCGTTTCTCAAAAATAAATCCTAATAGTTTTTAATAATATTTTTAAATAAATGTCTCTTTTATGCCATGCCCTAGAGGCATGGGCGGATCTAGAGGGGGTACAAGGGGTACAGCTGTACCCCCATAATATATGGAAAATAGTGAAAACAAATCAATAAGTTGAGGTTTGTCTTGTTGGTAGCAAAAGGGAAAAGAAAGATCCATGAATTTATGAGGAGGTCTCGAGTTCAAAACCCCACAAAGTTCTTTTTATGCTTTTAATTACTTACCCTTTGACTCATGTTTAATTTATCTTCAACACTTTTACTATATACTACTCTCTATGGGCCTATGGCTATTTGCGTGAAACTGAAATTTATAAGTAAGCTTACTCTGCAACTACAAATTCATAAGCCCACAAAAATAAAAGCTCCGAAATAATAATTTTGTCTCTATTCTTTTTCCTTCAAAATTTCCTCATTTATATACTTAAACTACTGTTTTTAAATCGAACAACTTATTTTAAAGATCTGGTTATTTAAATTGAAACATTGAACACTTAAATAGTTAGCAATTATATCTAAGTTCTTACTTAAACTTAAGGAGAAAAAAATTTCTCATTTATATACTTAAACAACTGTTTTTAAATTGAACAACTTATTTCTAAAGATCTGGTTATTTAAATTGAAATATTGAACACTTAAATAGTTAGCAATTATATTTAAGTTCTTACTTAAACTTAGGGAGAAAAAAATGTTAATAGAGCTTTATTTTGAAAAAAAAAAATTAACGAGTCTAACTACTTACGTATTCGTACCCCCATGAGTAAATTCCTAGATACGCCACTGCCTAGAGGCTAGAAGAAAATGGAGTGAGACGTGAACGTGTTAGATAATGTATATCCTACTTTAATTTTTCGCGCAGGTACCGTTGTGTGTAATAGTAGCATGGATAATGGGTATCAAGATGGATCTTGATTTTAATATGATCGAAACCGTTTGTCTTGCTCTTTCAATAATCGTCACTGCCTTCACTTTACAGGTAAAATTTCGATTTAATTAGGTTTTCATGAGTTTCAACTACTATCAAGTTTAAGTCTATTTTCCGTATAAAAAAAATTACTAAATAACTCTCATAATATATAGATTCTTTTTTTCTAATACAAAATTTATGTGTTGCGCATGCAGGATGGAACTTCTCATTACATGAAAGGATTAGTTCTATTGCTATGCTACTTTGTTATTGGGGCTTGTTTTCTTGTCCTCCGAACTCCTCTAAGTAAGAGACTACTACGGCTATATGTTGGTTTATGAGGAAAACGTTTACCTTTGAAATAATCATTCTTAGTTTCAAATTTATTTTCGATCAATTAGGACATACATACTCTTTCGTTCTTTAAAAGTTGCAATAGTTTAACCTTATCATTTATTCACATACTTTATATTAATTAGGGGCGTTAATGAGCCTAATTGGCTCGCTCGCAAACTATTCGAGCTCGGCTCGAAATTTTTCAGAGCCGAGCGTAGCAAAGTTCGATTCGTAAAGTTTGTGAGCAGGTTCGAAATATATTTTAGCTATATTATTCTACATATTATAGAGATTAAATGAAAATTTATATTTAAATGTTGCACAATATTTGTGAAAAAACTCAAACTAAGTAACCTATTCATAGAATATATGTAATATAGCTTTTAAAACTCAAGTTCAATTTTAAGGTAGATTGAACTAGAAAATTTAAACTCGAAAAACCTCGATATTAGGCTCGAGTTCGAGTAAAATTGTAACGAGTGGAGCCTTGACTCGTTGATACCCCTAATATTAACCATATTTTTTAATTAAATGATATTGAATTTGCCTCTATGTATATTTCTAAAATAAAATAAATATTACTAATCAAATTTGTGCATTGACAAATATGTAAATTAAAATGGTTATAAAAATAAAATAAAGTCAAACGGTTGTAATCCTTAGAGTAAGAATAGCGCAAGTCTGGAGGAGCAAGTCTGAGCGCAGACTTTGGAGAGTTTAGCTCCAGACTGCCGCTAATCTGTTGAAATGGAAAGGTGAGTCTGGGATTGAGTTTTGGTTTCCCAAACTCAATCTCAGACTTGCTTTTGGGTTCCACAACTGATTTTCCTTTTTTTTTTGTCTTCCTTCAATGCAAACATAAAATAAATGTTATATAAAATAATATATTTAACTTTTGGTAGAGAGTCTGGAGTGAGTTTGAGGGATAAAGTGTAAAACTGGAATGAGTCTGGAGTGAGTCTGAAGAATAAAAAGTAGGTAAAAATTAGTGGAAAGCTGATGTGGCACAGTCTGAAGGTTGGGTTTGGGTCTGAGGGATAAACTCACCCTTAGAAAATAATTATACCACTGCATGATTTTTTATGTACGATCTAATCTTATTCTCAGCTTGATTAGATTGTCCAAAATCCAAATAATTATTGTTTACTTAATGAATTTGTTGCCTGCAGATCAACCACCAAATATCTTGAACGTGGCAAATACTTCTGTGAACAACCAAATCTTGAGACTTAAACATTGAGAGGTGAGAATGGTTTTTATGTACATCTTCTATTTCGTTTTAATGCAACAAATGAATATTTTATGTCTCACAAATATTAATCCTTTATTGCATTTAAAATAAATGGTTTTTATGTAACTTTTTTTTGTGAGATCAGAGAAATTTAATATTCCCTCGCTGAATCGTGAATAATTAGCAATTTATTTATCTCTAATTAGTTTATAATTTCTTAAAATGACCTCAACTTTAAATCAAATATGTCTACTAATTTTTAAAAAAAAAATTATTAAGAGAAATATGGTCTATTAGCTAGAGATGAACAAAAACATAATTAATTTATACATGTTCAAATGTCAACAAAGTACAACTATCATATAATTAAACAGCGTGTTTATCATACATTCATACTGTATACTTTTAACAAATAATCGAAGGGTGCCATAATTTATAAATGCAGTCTTTCTAACATGCCTACAACTTTGTTGTAGCCATTGAATAAAGAAGACAAAAATATGCCCTCAATTAATTTCACTGCAATAGTCATCAATTTATTAATAACATTGGAGTAGTAACGTTATATAGCTTAATAGATAGAGTAAAGTAGCTGCACAATTTGTTTCTCAAGTATATGTAGGAAAGCTACTTGTTTTTAGATTTTACTGAAAAAAAGTTACTAAAAATCAACTTATAATTGGGGTCAAATGGCCCAAAGCTTTTAAGGATAGCTCTCACCTAGGTATTACTCTCTACGTCTCATAATATAGTGCTTGTTTCTCTTTTTTTGAGCGAAATCAAGCTTTAAAATCTTTGACCAAATATTCTCATTAATATATACCAAAAAAACAAACTCATGTAGGATCTTGTTAGGTTTGCTTCAATATGTACTTTTATAATATCGACTTTCTATATTGTTTTATTAATACAGAAGAAGATATTGAAAGTCAAATATATATCTTGGAAACCGTGCAAAAAGCAAACGAACACTATACTACGGGACGGAAGGAGTAACTCTATATAGCTTTTTAATTTGCACAGTTATATTTTTTTTACGCTTGGTAGTGCCATAGTTGACCATTAATATATTTAATTATCAAAAGGTAAGAAATTGTTGAAAGTTTATATTTTCAAAGAATACGTTGAGACGAATCTAACAATATCCTATGTTTTTGCGTGCATATAAAGCACCAAAGACGGTCAAAGTGAATATGCAGATAATGCTAAAGTATAAAGTGTCTAGATTAAAATTAAACGAAAAATGTATAATCTATAGTAAAGCGAATCAATTTTACATTCGCAAACTAAGAAAGTTGGTATAATGGTAAAACTAATTAGTTCTAGTAGGTAAGTGGTCGAGGCAGGAGCGGAGCAATTATGAGCAAAAATAATGGAAATCTTGTACAGTTTCCTTAATTTTTTAAAAAAATAAGATAAGGAGAAACATTGATAAGTTGGGGGATCCCAACTTGTCAAGGGTGAGAATCGATCTCAAGACCTCATGCATGAAACTGGGAGGAAAGCTGACCACTAGGCTATCCCTCACTCTCATACAATTTTCATAAATGGACCCTTCATTTGTAGTTCAAAAAAAATAGAAGTATAAGATTCGTATTTACATCTAGCTAATGGTGACTATCTTCAAAAGTTTAAACAACAAAACTTTGATAAATTTTGCGAATACCAAGAGTTGAACCCGTGTTTTCATTATTCCTTCCCTTATACCTTTACTACTGATCCAAATGTTTTTTTTTTTGTCTTCTCTTCAAACAATTAAAATAGATACTATATTAGAATATATATTTTTTTTACATATATATGCGACGTAATTAGTTGATTTTCTTTTGAACCTAAAAATTGATTTCAATTACATATAATTGCAGGCTTGTTTCATACCGGCGCCAAGGAAACAAATGTAAATTTTCATAAGGCAACGAAAGAAAAGGAATTTGTTGATTCGTTCATCCAAAGCGTAAAGAATTTACTGAAGTTCGTCTGAAATTTGGTGCCAAATAAAGCAAGAGTTTTCTACAAAACTACATCAATGAGGTGGTCGAGATACGCATATATAATAAACATATGCTTAGTCCTATGATAATCATATTTCAAGTAGTTCATAATCTCCATAGTCGCGACAATATAATTGTTTTAAGTGGGGAGATAATTAATTATGATGAAAGATGCTATTTTATTTCTTTTTGTATGGTTTTATCTGAATAATAAAGAAAATTTCATTTTTATCTGTTCAACTTCTTGTACCTTGTATTTGAGTAATTTTGTTGTAGTAATGGTAGCATGAACTATTAATGGTTCAACTATTATTTTTGAAATTCAATCCGATTTAGTTTTTCTTTTGATTATGCATAGAGTTTGTTTATCTACATAGATTTATTTATGGACTCGACCTGATTAACAAATAGTGAAACACATGTCGACTCCTAGATGAACTAAACATGAACAAGAACTTGAGTTTCAGTGGTAGCTCAAGCGGTCAAGCCCAAATCAAGTTATGACTAATTAAATGAGTCAGAACTAACATGAAATGATAGTAACCCCTATATGTATATGACAAATATAGAGAGAAGAGATGTTTATTATTGTTGCTTGTTTCATATCATAAAGATTTTTATATAGAGAAACATAACATAATTTAACCTAACACAACTTAACCTAATGGGCTATGGCCCAATACTCCTAACACCCTCCCGCAATCGTAACGGCAGTAACACGAACGTTACGATTGGACAATCACAATTATTAGGAAAAAAAAACTCAAATTCTTCAATTCTTCAAATCTTCAAATCTTCAATGTAAAAACCTTGTCTCAAGGTACAAGGAGAACCCATAAACCGTGTCTCTTCGACACACGGAGAGCCAAAACATGTCTCACAATCTGTTTTGAAACAGATCTGAAATTGAGACCAAAGAACCAATTTTTGTGAAAGTTGTGATGGAATGATCATCATCACAGAAACAAAGAACAAATTTTTCGATGGAATGAACGTCATCGACAGATCTGTTTTGAAACAGATCTGAACATAATACCAAATAAAAAACACCAAATTTTTGAAGAAAAGAAAATAAGAACCACCACTGTCATCTTCACGTGTGCTTAATCTTATAATTTTCATGTTCTCTTCCTAAAAAAAAAAAAAAGATTGATTGAAAAAAAAAAATTCCTGAATTTTCTCTTGCCGCTTGAATTTTTTGCAATTTTTTTTTTGTTTTTGAGGTTTTTTTTTTTTTTGTGATTGATCGATGAAGTTTGGGAAGAGTTTGAGAAATCAGATCGAAGAAACTTTGCCGGAATGGCGAAATAAGTTTTTATCATCGAGCCTAGTTGATGGGTATTTTATCAGAAAATACACAAAAAATAAGATTTGCGGAAGCGAAGAAAAAAAACCGTGTTTTTATGAGTTTTGTAATCCTGCCGGTGGAATTGAGTCAATCCACCGGCAGGAGATCATTTTCTTTGGACTATTTCAAGATCTAACCTGCTCTTGATACCATGACAAATTAGAGAGAAGAGATGTGTTATTATTGCTTGTTGATATCATAAAGATTACAACCCTTTATATAGAGAAGCATAACATAATTTAACCTAACACAACTTAACCTAATGGGCTATGGCCCAATACTCCTAACAGTATAATATACTTGATCATGTTGGAATAATTCCAAGATGAATGCGAGGCTTTGACCTGGTGGGTGTCGCGCAAGTGGTTGCGTGCCTCGCACATGGCGTTCTTAGCCCAGCATGATTTGCATCGCCTGACCGAACAGATGGTCACTCGCCCATGCTAATGATCCGTGTTGATGGTCCGCCCGACTAGGAAGATGGTCGCCCGCTCGAGCTGATGGTCCGCTCGACTGAGCGAATCAGGCGCTTTCTCTTCTCTCGGGTTTTTGCTTGCGGATCCAACCGGGCGAGTTCCGCTCGACCTTCTCAATTGAACAGGTTTTTAGGCGGATTTCCGTGTTTTTTATTGCTTATTTTATCTTCCCTATAAGTACCTTTTCTCAAAATCTGAATCATTAAGGGTGCGTTCTATTCAACTTATTGGCCCTGAACTTATTGGACCTTATCTGAACTGAACTTATTGAACCTGAACTGAACTTATTGGAACTTCTTAAGCCTGATTGGACCTGATTCAACTTATTGGACCTGATTGAACCTGATTGGAACTTATTGGACCTTATTGGAACTTATTGACCTTATTGAAACTTATTAGACCTTATTGGCCCTGATTGAAACTTATTAGACCTTATTGAACCTGATTGAAACTTATTAGACATTATTGGACCTGATTGAAACTTATTTGACCTCATTAGACAAAAACATTGACCATGAATAACATAAATATTACCACTAACGTAAATACTACCCCTCAGAAAATTTTATGGAGTAATAGTTATTATAATTCGTCCTTTAAAAAATAATGATTATTAATTATCTTTTATGATAATTATTTTAACAAAAAAATTTATGTAACACCCCGATAATTCTCTTTTTCTAGAAAATACTTTATAATATAAAACTTAGAGAATTACCCAGGCATTATCGCCCGTGTGAAAACGTTTCGGCTTACTCAGAATTTTGCAGCGGAAAACTTAATAAAACAAAAATCAACTTTATTAAACTTATGAACCAAATGACAATGTCAAACTTAAACACACCAACTAAATAAACCTCAAACTTAAGTAAAGATGTTCCTACGAAAACAACTTAAGTAATACTAATGACATAAAAGCCTCTCCATTCCAGATTCCCCAATGTATGCATCTTCGAACCTGTAATGTCAATGCTTTATTGACTCTGCTCCCCCGAAGGATCACCACAGGATCAATAGGCAAAGCCATGATCACAAACACAGACAAGCACGTAATCAGCAAAGCTGAGTACTACATATCAGACAAAAATAATCCTAAACATGATACTACAACATAAACTTGCAGGGATAAATAATAACATAAATAAGTAATACTCTGCAGACGACTTTTACTGAACTAAACTTAAATTAGCTTTTTATCACTTTAATGGAATAGTTATTAGACGAGTTGTCCTGCCAATAAAAATGAAATGGGGGCGCGACTCCGCATTTCAGAGTGACCTGCGATATCGAGGAACCTTTGAATAAAAAGGGATGGTGATCAACCCATTCCTAGAAAAGCTATGGCACGCTCACCATAACCCCAACCCTTATGTCCAACTCTAGACGTGCACTAGTCTAAAGTCTATAACTTATTCTCGTTTCACTTTACGTTGCATTCCTTTTAATACTTGTGATGACACCACAACAACCAAATAATACACAATTCATAAACACATATCATAACAAATTTCTTTTATCTTTAGATTAACAAGTGTTCACAACTTATCAATCAAGACTCCTTTTATTTCTTTTTATCCTTTGTTGAACCCAGCCAACAGAAATCCGTACCTTTACATAGGTATAAACCATACTTACCAAATAAGATCCTCGGTTCTTATAAGATAAATTAATAAACTCAAAGAATCCATGATTCCAATTTACTTACATTAATTCACTCACGAATTAATACCAAACTAAACTTAGTTGCTTGCATCAAACTTCCATACAAACAAGTCATACTTAAACATATTCTTAGTTTACATGTAGCATCAAGCAAATAACATGTAAAGCCATCTCAGAAATCATATATATGAACTACAAGGTCCTATACATGATACTACAAATTAAAAACATCCCTAGAGCAGTTTCTAACCATTTAGCACGTAGACTATGTACGTACCTCGTATAAACGTAACGGTAGGCCACTTTTAAGCACTAAAAGTCCCCTACAGTGAATTCTCCGCCTAAAACAACCAAGAAATCGAGTAAATACTTGTACTAAAAAAATACAGCAACTTTAAAACGTCCCAAACCCTTTTAAACTTCTTTAAAAATCGTTTTTATAATTTAAACTCTCATTATTTTTAATCCCTAGTATAGATAAACTATTCTAGTGATTAAAACCATTAAAAACCTTAAAATATTAACTTTCTGAATTTCCAGCAACTATAAAATTTTCTAAACCTTCTGAAAATATTTTAAATGAATATAAAAATCGTATTCCAATCAAAATTCATATTCATACTCTAAATATGCGATTTCTAGTGATTTAAAACCCTAAAAATCACATCTTTCATGATTAAAACTAAAAATAATAAATCTGAAATTTTCTTTTATACATATATCCGAAAAATACATATTTCATAATAAAAATAATAACTCAAATCGAAATCATGCAAATAATAATAAAATAACAATAAAAATTAGAACTTTAATGGAATCTTAAAGGAGAAGTAAAGAAAACAACCAAAATAAGGGGAGGAAGGTGGGCGCCGGACTGAGGACAGCAGCAAGGACCGGCGGTAGCACTGTTTTCGGCTTCAAGAAAAGGTTTGTGACGTTTCTTGTTCGACAAGAAACGTTACTTAGCGAAGAAGAAACGATTTTTGAGAGAAAGATGGAAATCACGCCAAGAGGAAGAGGAGAGAGAAAATGTCGAGTGAGGGAGAGAAACTCAAAGTCACGTGCAAGTGAGGAGAGAGAAAATAAGTGTAGGGCAAAATTCGGGTTTTAGGATATTTAAATAGGCTAATCCTATTGGGCTTAGGAAAAAGGAAAGAATTCAATAATTAAAACAATAGGCTAATCCTATTGGGCTTAGGAAAAGGATTTAATAATTAAACTTTGATGACTAACAAGATGGGCTTATTAGGACTTTAGTCATCAAATTCCTTTCCCTTTTTATTTCTTTTGGGCTTTTGATTCCATTAAGTTTCTTTTCAAATATACTTTTAATAATTAAACTCTTATTTAAAACCAGCTTAATTAAAATTTTACAAACTTTATTAAGCTTAGAAAAATATTTTTAGTTGACTTTTAAAATAGTCAACCCTTTTTAAAAGTCAAATCATTTTCCAAACTCATTTGGATTTAATATAATTACATAAATAACTTAATATATTTATGAAAATCCTTTAAAAATGTGGGGGATTACAGTCTACCCCCCTTAAAAGAAGTTTCGTCCCGAAACTTAACACAAAACCCTCTTTCGAAAATCTTTGAAGGAAAGATAGTGCCTCTGGTGCACTTTCCCATTTTTAAACACTTGTGTCACTTATGAACACTTTTCTTATGCGGAGACTCTACTTCTTTTGCACTAACATGTGCAAATTGCCCAACATAGGCATACATATACATGAAAATGTCATAAAAATAGACAAAAAGCGCGAAATTTATCGCATTCTACCCCCCTTAAAGAAAACGAGTTACGCCCTCGTAACTCACCTCAAGGAATAGGTCTGGATACTTTTTCTTCATATCCTCTTCGGCTTCCCACGTTGCCTCTTCTGACTCGTGGTTAGACCAAAGAACTTTGACAATATGCACATCCTTGTTACGCGTACTACGCACTTTCCTGTCGAGAATCTTGACAGGTCTTTCCTCATAAGTGAGGCTACTATCTATCTGCACTCGTTCAGGCTCTAACACATGGCGCTCATCAGGGATATAGCGCTTCAATTGGGATATGTGAAACACATGTGCATCTTTTCAAACTCCATTGGCAATGCCAATCTATAAGCTACTTTCCCAATGCGCTCCAAAATTTCATATGGGCCTACATATTTAGCACTCAGCTTGCCCTTTTTCCCAAATCGCATAACGCCTTTGGTGGGTGATACTTTCAGGAATACTTTATCACCTACAGCGAACTCATCTTCGCGCCGTTTTAAGTCAGCATAACTCTTCTGCCTATCTTGCGCAGCTTGAATTCTAGCCTGAATCAATCTAACGTTCTTGACGGTCTCCTCAATGAATTCTGTCCCCAAAACTACATTCTCACTATAGTCGTTCCAGCAAATGGGACTTCTACACTTCCGCCATTATAACGCCTCAAAAGGTGCCATCTTGATACTCGCATGGTAACTATTATTGTAAGAGAACTCAATCAAATCTAATTGGTCCTCCCAACTTCCTTGAAAATCTATAGCACAAGCTCGCAACATGTCTTCCATAGTTTGGTTAGTCCGCTCAGTCTGACCATCGGTCGCAGGGTGAAAGGCGGTACTCATCTTTAATGTTGTCCCAAGGTTTGCTTGACCTTTTCCAAAACTTAGATAGAAATCTAGAGTCACGGTCTGAAATAATGTCCTTTGGGACTCCGTGCAATCTCACTACATGCTTGATATAGGTTGTAGCGAGTTGCTTCTTCTTCCATGTCTCCTTAATAGGTATGAAAACAGCGGACTTGGTCAGTCTATCCACTATAACCCAAATGGTATCATTTCCACTCCTCGACTTGGGTAAGGCAGTCACAAAGTCCATAGAAATCGAATCCCACTTCCATCCAGGAACCTCTAGTGGTTGGACTGTCCCCATGGGCCTCTTATGGTCTATCTTCACTTTCTGACAGGTTAGACACTTAGACACATACTCGGCTACCTCTCGTTTCATGTTCGGCCACCAGTATATCACCTTAAGATCCTTATAAACTTGTCACCCCCAGGGTGCACAGAATACGGAGTATTATGCCCCTCATCCATAAGACGTCTTTAGGTCGTTACACTTCTGTGGTACACACCACCGTCCCTTAAACCTTAGACCCATCCTCATGAATCTTGAAGTCTACTTCTTACCTTGCTTCATTTTCTCTTTATTCTTATCTAGATGCTCATCCCCACTTGCCCTCAATGATCTCATCGAAAATGACACTCCCAAAGAAAGATTACTAGTCTAGCCTCACTTTCCCCAGGATTTAAAATTTCTAGGTTCAACCTTTGCATATCTCTACACAACTCCTCAGGAACTATCAAAGTACTCAGCTATGACTCGATTTCCTACTCAAGGCGTCAGCCACCACATTGGCTTTCCCTTCATGATACTGGATGTCTAGATCGTAATCCTTAATCAACTCTAGCCATCTCCTTTGTCTCATATTCAAGTCTTTTTGGGTAAATATGTATTTCAAGCTCTTATGGTCTGTGAATATCTTGAGTTGCCCCATAAAGATAATGTCTCCAAATCTTCAATGCAAATACATATGGCAGCTAACTCTAGATCATGGGTAGGGTAATTAGCCTCATAGGTTTCAGTTGACGCGATGCATAAGCTATTACCTTCCCATTCTGTTGCAATACACAACCCAAACCATTCTTCGAAGCATCACTATAGACCTCAAATCCCTCATTCCCATCAGGTAGGGTTAAGACAGGTGCAGTGGTTAAACGATCTTTCAAGATCTGGAAGGCTTCCTCACACTTCTCATTCCACTCAAACTTGGACTCCTTTTTCATCAGATTAGTCATAGGTCTTGCTATCTTCGAGAAGTCTCTACAAATCTCCTATAATAGCCAGCTAAACCCAAGAAACTCTAATGTCAGTCACACTCTTTGGAGTTGGCCACTCACTCACAGCTTGAATCTTAGCAGGATCTACAGAGACTCCTTCCTTAGACACAAAATGACCCAAGAATGCTACTTTCTCCAAACGAAATTCACACTTAGAGAACTTGGCATATAGTTGGTTCTTCCTCAAGGTTTCCAATATAATCCTCAAATGTTCATCGTGTTCGGTTTCATTCCTCGAATAAATCAAAATGTCATCAATGAAAACCACTACGAACTTATCTAAAAACTCGTGAAAGATTCTATTCATCAAATCCATAAATATAGCAGGAGCATTTGTTAACCCAAATGGCATTACAGTGAACTCGTAGTGACCATAACGCGTTCTAAAGCAGTCTTAGGTACATCCTTATCAGCTACCCTCAACTGGTGATATCCTGAACGTAAGTCAATCTTCGAGAACACACTAGCTCCGTTCAATTGATCGAATAGGTCATCTATTCTAGGCAAAGGGTACTTGTTCTTAATGGTAACATTATTCAACTCCCTATAGTCGATACATAACCTCATACTCCCATCCTTTTTCTTCACGAACAAAACAGGAGCTCCCCAAGGCGATGCACGGTCTGATATAACCCTTATCCAAAAGTTCTTGCAATTGCGTCTTTAACTCACTCATCTCAGGAGGTGCCATTCTATAAGGTGCCTTAGATATAGGTGCAGTTCCAGGAACTAAGTCTATGGTAAACTCAACAGCTCTTGCAGGCGGTGCCTGAAATTTCACTCGGAAATACGTCCATAAACTCATTCACTATTGGAACATCCTCAAGTTTTAACTCAGCTTCTTTACTCACATCTTGCACACTACAGAAAAACAGCTCACACCCCTTTCTCATCAACTTCTGCACTTGCAGAGCAGAGATCACCCCAAAGTTTTTAGGTTTCCCAAATCGTCTATATGAGGTAAATTTTCCCGAAGGGTTTCTCAACACTACTTTTGACTTCACAATCGATCCTGGCCTTGTAATGACTCAACCAGTTCATCCAAGAATCACATAACTAGGTCTCCAAATTAAATTCTATTAAGTCAGACGGAAATACAAAGTCTCCTATCTTTAAAGGCAATTTTCATCAACTGGTATACCTTATGATTTCTCCAATAGGTATGCTAATAGGCAAATCAAACACTTCAAAATCTACTAAACCCCAATTGAATTTCCTCATCAAGCTTGCTCAAATCATTGAGCCTTTAATCCTCAGTGGCTATTACCTCAAATGCAAATCTAGACAAGCTAGAACTTGCTATAATACTTAGAGATAGTCATGCTCTCCATCTAAGGTTATAAACTCTTGGGCTTTAGTTTCCTCATAAACAGAGGTAAAACTTTTCTCTTAAAGCAGCAATAAAGGATTCCCAAATAAACTCTTTCATAATACCGAGTCTAGTCTCATTCTCTTTCTACTATAAGTCAGTCTCATCTTTCAATACAGTAAACTTGACCTACTTTACCACTCTCAGGACATTCACAGCCCAAAAATCTTTTCAAACGCCCTAATCTGACTCTCTAAGAGGATAGGGTCAGCTTACCCCTTAAGGTACGACGGCTTAATCTTAGCTAGTCTTTCAAACATGTCCCAGCAGAATCGGGACACTCAACTTTTTTCGAGTCGAAATCTCTGCCAATAGGCGAATAGCGAAAGCTAATTAAGGCATCATTATTGTTTGACACTCTACTTCGCAACCGAAACTTAACGTAACTCTACTTTGGTTTCGATTCAGACTTACTTGCCATTTCCTACGAAGGCAACATTTGATTTGACCATAAAGATCGCATCAACAAACAATTTCACTAAGTTCCAACATGAAATGTTCTCTAATAATCACATAATCGTTCATGTAAAATATATTCACATCAACGTGCAAGTAGAAACAAGCAAGCAAGAATATAATCACATGATGAAAAGTATAAAATAAAAATAAAAAAAATATTCCCATCACGTGCCCAGAATAAATTCTCACTCACTCAAATAAAGAAATAATAACTTCTATTCCTCAATCGATATAAGAATATTTTCCCAATCCAAAATAACCAACTTATTCCTCAATAATAAAAAATACTCAATAAGGAAATTTAAACCATTGTAGCTTGACTACTTTCCAACAACTAATCTTAAACCATAAATAAATATTCGATGGAGTTATATTATCATTCTCATCCTTATTTCCTTTATATGGAGTAAACATTTCATCTCCAAAGTCTCCAAAGTCTTCACTATAATAATAATAATAACTTGAGTTCCTAGATCTAGTAGATCTTCAAATACTTTTGGATTGATGTCCATTTCATCCATCTCTAAAACACTCACATCGCTCAGATAAAGTCTCCAAATAACATTGTAGATGTCCTTCAAGTTTGCACTCTAGTACAATCAAACTCTTCATATCACCAACAAGGATGCCTACTTTTAACACATAATGCATAATGCTCTCTAAGCTAGTGTAACTATAACTTCAAGGCTCATAACATCGAACATTCTCATCATCACTCAATATAGTTGGGTTATGATAGCTTCACTCTATTAACTTGCCTGACAATTCTATTAACTTGTCTGGCAGACATGGTTAGGGATCTACAACAAATAAACCTATAATGGTTTAGCACTCTCTCTAACGTGTTCCCACAAAAACCAAGAGGTAAACAAAAACAACGCATGTAAAATAAAACACCTTAACAGGCAAGAAGGATATAACAATTAGCAGGAAAGAAAACATTCATGCATCGTTAGTAGGGAAGAAAAATAATAATGCACTTATTTGCAGGGAAAAAAATTTATAATGATGCTGAACTAAATTTTCAATGCAAGCATATGATATTTTTATCCTATATGCCCTTCCTATACTACCCATTCTCACAATGTCATGTTGTAAACCCTTAAAGGTATGAAAATAATGCAGGCACTTTTTATAATAACACTACTTTTGTGCCTAAATAAATTTTCTAAAAAAAATTTAGAACTCACAGACATTTTTTTTTTTTTTTTTTTTTTTTTTTTTTTTTTTATTCGGCTCCTTAAAAAAAATTTCCGAAAAAACGAAAACGAAAAAAAAATTTCGAACTCCTCGACTTTCGGAAAACGAAATTTCCGAACCTAATTTCCGAAAAATTTCGGTTTTTTTTTAAAAAAACTTTGATCCTCAAAATATTTGTGTTCAACTTTCGAAATGAAACGTAGGAGCAATACTAAGGTTTCCTTCAAATAATCAATAAGCTAGGTAACTTAAGAAGCTAAAGTCACTTAATAAGCTAGTTAGTTAGGCGCCTATAAGTCTTAAACTAACCTAAAGCTCCCAGATACCACTTTGTAACACCCGATAATTCTCTTTTTCTAGAAAATACTTTATAATATAAAACTTAGAGAATTACCCAGGCATTATCGCCCGTGTGAAAACGTTTCGGCTTACTCAGAATTTTGCAGCGGAAAACTTAATAAAACAAAAATCAACTTTATTAAACTTATGAAACCAAATGACAATGTCAAACTTAAACACACCAACTAAATAAACCTCAAACTTAAGTAAAGATGTTCCTACGAAAACAACTTAAGTAATACTAATGACATAAAAGCCTCTCCATTCCAGATTCCCCAATGGTATGCATCTTCGAACCTGTAATGTCAATGCTTTATTGACTCTGCTCCCCGAAGGATCACCACAGGATCAATAGGCAAAGCCATGATCACAAACACAGACAAGCACGTAATCAGCAAAGCTGAGTACTACATATCAGACAAAATAATCCTAAACATGATACTACAAAAAACTTGCGGGATAAATAATAACATAAATAAGTAATACTTGCAGACGACTTTTACTGAACTAAACTTAAATTAGCTTTTTATCACTTTAATGGAATAGTTATTAGACGAGTTGTCCTGCCAATAAAAATGAAATGGGGGCGCGACTCCGCATTTCAGAGTGACCTGCGATATCGAGGAACCTTTGAATAAAAAGGGATGGTGATCAACCCATTCCTAGAAAAGCTATGGCACGCTCACCATAACCCCAACCCTTATGTCCAACTCTAGACGTGCACTAGTCTAAAGTCTATAACTTATTCTCGTTTCACTTTACGTTGCATTCCTTTTAATACTTGTGATGACACCACAACAACCAAATAATACACAATTCATAAACACATATCATAACAAATTTCTTTTATCTTTAGATTAACAAGTGTTCACAACTTATCAATCAAGACTCCTTTTATTTCTTTTATCCTTTGTTGAACCCAGCCAACAGAAATCCGTACCTTTACATAGGTATAACCATACTTACCAAATAAGATCCTCGGTTCTTATAAGATAAATTAATAAACTCAAAGAATCCATGATTCCAATTTACTTACATTAATTCACTCACGAATTAATACCAAACTAAACTTAGTTGCTTGCATCAAACTTCCATACAAACAAGTCATACTTAAACTATTCTTAGTTTACATGTAGCATCCAAGCAAATAACATGTAAAGCCATCTCAGGAAATCATATATATGAACTACAAGGTCCTATACATGATACTACCAATTAAAAACATCCCTAGAGCACGTTTCTAACCATTTAGCACGTAGACTATGTACGTACCTCGTATAAACGTAACGGTAGGCCACTTTTAAGCACTAAAAGTCCCTACAGTGAATTCTCCGCCTAAAACAACCAAGAAATCGAGTAAATACTTGTACTAAAAAAAATACAGCAACTTTAAAACGTCCCAAACCCTTTTAAACTTCTTTAAAAATCGCTTTTATAATTTAAACTCTCATTATTTTTAATCCCTAGTATAGATAAACTATTCTAGTGATTAAAACCATTAAAAACCTTAAAATATTAACTTTCTGAATTTCCAGCAACTATAAAATTTTCTAAACCTTCTGAAAATATTTTAAATGAATATAAAAATCGTATTCCAATCAAAAATCATATTCATACTCTAAATATGCGATTTCTAGTGATTTAAAACCCTAAAAATCACATCTTTCATGATTAAAACTAAAAATAATAAATCTGAAATTTTTCTTTTATAAATAATCCGAAAAATACATATTTCATAATAAAAATAATAACTCAAATCGAAATCATGCAAATAATAATAAAATAACAATAAAATTAGAACTTTAATGGAATCTTAAAGGAGAAGTAAAGAAAACAACCAAAATAAGGGGAGGAAGGTGGGCGCCGGACTGAGGACAGCAGCAAGGGACCGGCGGCAGCACTGTTTTCGGCTTCAAGAAAAGGTTTGTGACGTTTCTTGTTCGACAAGAAACGTTACTTAGCGAAGAAGAAACGATTTTTGAGAGAAAAGATGGAAATCACGCACAAGAGGAAGAGGAGAGAGAAAATGTCGAGTGAGGGGAGAGAAACTCAAAGTCACGTGCAAGTGAGGAGAGAGAAAAAAGTGTAGGGCAAAAATTCGGGTTTTAGGATATTTAAATAGGCTAATCCTATTGGGCTTAGGAAAAGAAAAGAATTCAATAATTAAAACAATAGGCTAATCCTATTGGGCTTAGGAAAAGGATTTCAACAATTAAACTTTGATGACTAACAAGATGGGCTTGTTAGGACTTTAGTCATCAAATTCCTTTCCCTTTTATTTCTTTTGGGCTTTTGATTCCATTAAGTTTCTTTTCAAAAATACTTTTAATAATTAGACTCTTATTTAAAACTCGCTTAATTAAAATTTTACAAACTTTATTAAGCTTAGAAAAATATTTTTAGTTGACTTTTAAAATAGTCAACCCTTTTTTAAAAGTCAAATCATTTTCCAAACTCATTTGGATTTAATATAATTACATAAATAACTTAATATATTTATGAAAATCCTTTAAAAATGTGGGGGATTACAATTTACTATTTATATATTTGCCTATGCATAACTTTCACCACTAATATATCTTTTTTTTTTTTAATAACGAGGAGGGAGAGCCCCAATCACCACTAATATACTTCCTCTGTTTCTTTTTACTTGCAACAGTTTGACTTTCACGCTTGCCAATGCATATTTTGAATCATCAATAAGTTTAATTACCGATAAATAAAAATTATAAAAAGTATATATTCGGAAAATATACATTCAGACGAATCTAACAAGATCCACATGAATATGTTTTTCCTTAACTATAAATCACCAACCATAAACTAAGTAGAGTTAGTGAATAGTGTAAAAGTCAAACCGTTGCAACTAAAAAGAAACGGAGGAAGTATCTAATAGTCTTGTTTTGATTTTATAAAACACTAGTAGAAAATCAAAAATTAATTAACATTTATTGCTAACAAATTAAAATTGGCACATATAAAAAATTCTCACTTCACTTTCATTAATGTGAAGGTAAGTAGATAGCATAACTCCTTCCTTCATTTCTTCTCCTTTCTTCACCTTTCATTTATGTGAATGTACTAGAAGATAAAAAGAAAACAAAAAGAAAGAGAAAAAAAAATGCTCAAATCACCGTTGCTTTGCAACATTGCTTCATTCATTTCTTCTCCTTTCTTCCTTCTGTTTTCTTTTTTTTTTTTTTTGCTATTCTCCAATACTCTATTAGAGACACAAACACGAAGTCACCAATCATAATCTTAATTATTTGACCATGATTATAATATTATTTAATAATAATATAATTACCTAATAGTAATATGAATAATCAAATAATAGACAATAATACAAGTATAATACTATACATTGTGGTACCTTAATAAAAAATTCTAATAATAACATAATCAACTAATAGTAATATGAATAATAGACATAATAGACATAATACAAATAAATAATAAAATAATATACATAATACAAATAAATAATAAAATAATAAACATAATACAAATAAATAATAAAATAATAGACACTAATACAAGTATAATATTATAATCATTGTGGTACTTTAATTAAAATTCTAATAATAACATAATCAACTAATAGTGATATGAAATTATGAATAACAAAATAATGGATAATAATACAAATTTTTATTAAACATTGACTATTTGGACCTTATTAGATCTGATTGGAACTTATTGGACCTTATTAGACCTGATTGGAACTTATTGCACCTGATTGGAACTTATTGGACCTTATTAGACCTTATTGGAACTTATTGCCCTTATTAGACCTTATTGCAACTTATCTGAACTTATCTTAACTTATCTGAACTTATTGGACCTGAAACTTAATTTTTTAAGTTGAACAGAACGCACCCTAACTCTCCTTAACCCTAAACACAAAACCTACCTATTCTCTTTAAGAAATTGTGCAGTTTTTGAGAAACTTCGATCCTTGATCCAGGTGCACGGAGTCAGGGATCATTGTGTTAATATTGGGGGATGAACGTCATCGAGAATCCGCAACGGAGGTGGCGAATAAAATTCATTTCTAAGACAGACAAGCAATGGCCTTCTTACGATGGCGCAACGTTGTTCTTGTGAATTTAATCAAGTTCAGTTGATTGTTATATGTAGATAATAAGTTCCTTTTCTCTATTGTATATCCATAGTAATTATTATTTGTTCTTCATGAATACGTCAAACTAACTTACATTTCCTACACTTCATATAGTACCACTTTCTAAATCAAAGAATGATGTGGTTAAAATTATATTATGGGGATTTCAGGGACAGAATTGATTTATAGTCCTTTTGTTATCTATACAAATATATTAAAAAGTGTTCTTAAGCAAGTAAATACAATAAAGTTCTAACCAATAAACTATGCAACATTATATGCAACTTTTTTAGCATGAAAATCTTAATAACCCGAAGCATTGCCCGGGCCTAATGACTAGTTAATCGCGACAACCAATGTCGTCTTGTCTTACGGATCTAAGGGATATCGCAATTGAGATTGCGAGGAATGCGATTTCTTCATTGCACCTTCAAGTTAAAGGGAGCCTTAGCCAGGGAGTCTTGCATCAGTAAGGTTCATTGGTGACTTATGTGATTTGCAAAAGATAGAGTTATCTTTTTCTTTTCAACTGAGTTGATTCAATTAACTCTAATAATTTAATTCTTTAACTTGTATTTAATGCAATGCAGCACAATAATCCCTCCCCCTCCTGGGGTTGCCCACTTCTCTAGTTCACATCAACATGTATCCCATGAGCTATTAAGTTGTTTTTTTTTTTTTTTTTTTGACAATAAGTACAAACAAATACTACATTAAATTACCTAGTCTGGCTGCTATAGCTAAATCATGAGCATGAGCCAGATCGTTTCTATTTACCTTATGGATTTTACAAAAGAGAAATTTATTACATAAAGCCTGGATATCATGAGCTATTGATGCAACTTCAAAGGGATAGTGGCGTTTCTGAATAGCTTGGACTAGGTTTTTATTGTCCGAGAAAATACGAACACGATTAATACCATGAGAGATTGCTTCACGTAGCCCTCGAAGAATTGCGTGTGCTTCAGTTTGAAGTGATGATATAGAAAATACCACATCATTTCCTTCAAAAATTTTATTATTTCCTAGAAGAGCTAACCATCCGATTCCCGCCCTTGGTCGATTATGTTTGTATCTCTTCCAGGCTCCATCCACCATTACTATACACTCTTCGTAACAACGATTATTCTGAGATAGAAGTTGTTATGGATTAGTAAATGCGCATTTTTAAGTTTGCGATAGTTAAGAGAATTTGATTTCTCGATCCCCGCCAGGAGAACCAAAGCAAGGTAAGTCTACATTTGCTCCCCTAACTTGACTCTCTATTAGTAGGATCCTGTTGCTACCGCTTTCATACAAGTGAGAGAGCCCTATAAAGGCCCCTAATGTTTATGAATAAGCTAGCAAGAAAGTAACTTCCTTTCTTGTGTAAAAGCGAGTGGTTCGTACTTGATTAATAAGTAGAAGAAGTCTTATGATCTATTGTATTGAACGATTACGGTTGCTTTATTTCTGCTCTCGCTCCTTTCTCGTACTCCAAAAAGGGAGAGAAATAAAGCAAGGGGTAATTAATATATATGTTTATTCCTTCCTTCCCCCTTAGGGGTTAAAGGGGTCACAAGAGGGATTTTTCTCCACTGCACTCCCCCATTCAATTTCCGTGAGGAAATTAAATGATGGCGTTTCAATTAATCGGCTAAAGTTGATTCCAAAATCTCCATAATACCATCTCTTTAATTTTCTTACTAGTTGATATCCCACATGCCCCTAATATATATAGTTGATTCTTCTTGTCCCTTCGAGAATATCCAATAAAGTTGATTCTCCTTGTCTCTTCGAGAACATGCATCTGCTAAAGTTGATTCTCCTTTACCTTATCATTAATATTTGATATTTTACTTTTTGTCGAAATCACTTTATTCTAACTTGCATCACCCATTCTTTATCAATCACTACATTATACCCTTTTATAAAAGTCTCTTGTTAATCACTACATATTAGTAAATTTATCACACTCACACATCCATACTGTCCAGAGGTATTGAGACCTCTCTGAAAAAACAAAAGTTATTTTCTTAAACCAAACTATTCATAGTAGTGATTGATAAATTTAATTTATGATAAAAGTAATGCTAAGTCATGCAAAAAACGATCTGACAATTAGAACATCTATTATTTAAATAAAAGTAAAAAATTTAGGTAAAAGTTATATTTCCTCTATTTTTTTAATCGCGCCACTTTTCTTTTATGGCTACCAATCTTTTAAGTTGCACCATTTTCTAATATGGTAAACTTTTTAGGCCAAATTAACCTTCTTATTACCCTTTTGACTTATCCATCCAACTCATCTAATTATCTAGCCTACCTATAGTAATTAAGGGTATTTATGTCCGTTCTCACTCTCGCTTCTCTTTTCTTGTTTTTTGTGTCCAAACCACATGATGCAATAAAAAAATAGAAGTATATGAAAATATTAAATTATCCATACAAGCATTCTAAAAAGTTGTGTAACAAAAGTAAACAAAATTCTCAAAAGTTGAAAATAAAAAGAAAACGAAAAAGTTTCTTTGGTTTGACCAAAGATGGTTAGACAAATAATTTATGTTGTTTTTGACAATAATTAGAACAAAAGATGGTTATTTAGAAAATAATGTTGTCTTATAGAACATGTGTTATTTACACAAAGAAGTAAAATATTAGAAGACGGCCTGATATCTTAGATCTAAAATCAAATCTCGTTTACATCATTTTTCCTTATAAAAGATGGTTATGGTTATTAAATAGTAATTAGATTTGTGAGTTGTAAACAATCCCAATTTCTTAATACATCTAGTCTAGAATAAAATGACATAATTCCAAAGTGTGACCATCTTTCCCTCTATTTCTTCACCCTCTTCCTCTTCCTCTTCCCTCCTTGCAACTAACCTTATTAGTTCTTACCTTATCTTCATTCCTCACCCAAAATTCTAAATTTCAACAAATTAACACTCAGTTTCTCAATTTCCTCTAAATTCAACTACATCCAAAGATGAACTCAAATCAAACTTCTCTAGCCTTTCTCGCAATTCCCACCCTCGAAACATACAATGCAACTTCTCCTGCAATCGAATTCACTGATTTAAAGTACACCAATTTCAAACCCAGATGTTTTAATTCTGGGTTTGCTTGTATTTCAATGGTGGGGAAAAAAGAGGAGAGAGAATTAGAACCTACAACTGACCAATTTCTGCAACACCCACTTGCAATTGTGGCGCTTATTCCTAAAGATGTTGCACTTTTTGCTGCGGGTGCTATTGCTGGTGCTGCTGCCAAGACTTTTACTGCCCCACTTGATCGAATTAAGCTTCTTATGCAGGTTAAAATTTTGGGAATTTCTAATTGTGTTTGTTTTTTTTTTGAAGATATTATAATTTTGGACTATTGGGTGCAAGTTATTAGAGACGGGATTCGATCACAGGTCTTGGATATCACCCCGACAAGACTTTACCAACTAAGTTTGATTATATTCATAATAATTTATAAGATTGTGTTTTGAATGCATTTTATTGGTTCATGTTTTATGGGTATATGATGATTTGTCAGAATTTCATGTTTTTTGTTCAAGAATTGATTGATATTGGGTCCTTTATTTTTTCTTCCTTTTTTAATTGTAGTAGCAGCTCCTGAAAAAAATGAAATATTGATACAATTTTGGTGTGTTTTTGTCGGTACCCATTTATAAAAATATTTGTTTTATGGTTGGGAAATTGATGATTTGACGTTTTATTGGTGAAGCATATTATGTATTTAAGGCAGTTGTATAGTTGAAATTTTATACATTGATTAATAAATAAGATTAGTTGTCAATTTTTATTGGTGTTGTTTCACGTTGTTGACTAATTGAAAGGCTGTTCAGATGATTATAAGTTCTGCTAAATAAACTGCCTGATTTTATTGGAGCAAATGGAAATTTTGTTCATGAGAATTATTGCAAGATTTTAGCTGTTTTTACTGTATGGCATGAATCTCACCTTCATAAAGCAATGCAATATGATCATATTATTTTTTAAGGTGAAGTTGTGTTTTGGGGATCATGGTAGGTGTTATGTGATGGAATAACACAATATATTAGTGCTGATATATATAAAGATAGGAATAGATTTGTTCTTAAAGTAATCTTGGCGTTATGCTCAAGAGCATCCTGTTCTGACGAATCACGAATGAGTATCTTTGAAAACTGCATTCTTATGAGATATTGATTATTAACTTATGCTATCATTACTTACTAATCAGGTAGTATAGTTAACCCTTGTTGTGCTTGTTTTCATGTATGCTGTTAGTACAATCTGAATAAGCTTGCTGCTCATATCTTAAAAAGCAGCAAGACCTCATCTTACTTTGAAACTATGCTCGAACTTTTGTTGAGAAATGTGAATGAACTTCTGTGAATTTCGGACATAGTTATCGGAAGGGTTTAAAATAAATTTATAGATTTCTTTTGAGGGGAAAATGAATTTGTAGATTAATTATTCAAAAGTCATAAAAAACAGAGCTCAGTGAAAGATCATGTGGAAAATCTCCGGCTACTGGGGAGGATTTAAGAGAATAAGCAATACTCCCTCTGTTTTTGTTTTTTTTATCTTTCTCACTTTCTTGTGCGGTGTCTTCCAATGCACATCTTTGAACTTAAATATTTTTCATTATATATATGTAAAAATTATAACGATTGATTATTAATAAAGTACTAATTGAGACGAATCAAATAAGATCCCACATGACTATATTTTTTCTTATAAATTGAAAAAAATTGAGAAGATTCTTTCTATATATGAATAGCGTCAAGATTCTAAGTGAGAATGATAAAAAAAAAAATGGAGGGAGTATTTGACATGAAGAAATCCTTGGTGATTGTCTTTGATAGCAAAAAGGTTTCTGAAGCTAATCTGACATCTATTATGCTAGATTCAGCAAAGGGTTGAAGGTTCTGCTTCCCTTCTTGTGGAACCAATAAGTTCGTTATTAGTTTCACTTATCACCCCTTCTCTATTCATACTATGATAATTGTAACATGGGTCGCTTCCTCTTACTGTGTCAATTTTATGCAAACTGATTCCAGACCAACAATCTATCATGTCCAAAGTGAAGGTGCTGATGTCGATAGTTGTAGACTAACTTTAGTTGTGAAACACTACTTGCACCAAGTGCTACTTCATCTCCTTCACAGGACATGGATAATATTTTGTCTTCCAAACAATTCTCCTTTTCTGTCTCTATGTCCTGCTGTCTATCCGCCACTGGCCTACAATTTTCGTTCTTTCTGCTAGAGATACCATTTTAATTGGTCATAGAGTTTAGGCTAAGATTTATATGATGTACTTAAATCTAAAAAAGTTCGATGGAAATGAGAAATTTTCTGCTGTACAACTCATTACTATTTCTACAATAGACTCTCTTTATCAGTTCACATTCATATTTTATAGAGGGTTGATATTTGATTATTGGAATGCTAATTTGCTTTCAATTGTTGCTCACTGCCTATATGCCTTGCAGACTCATGGGGTGCGAGTAGGCCAAGAAAGTGCAAAAAAGGCTATGGGGTTTTTTGAGGTTTGTTTTCCTTTTTTCTGAAATTTTGTATCCCGTCCTTGCTCATTTTTACTCATTGCATTCTTTTTACTAGGTGTTATCCGTATATTTAACCTTCCAGTTTGGTAATGCCTCTATTTGTGTTTATTGGCTTCACAAGCATTCTGCTAGAGAAAATTTAAGCCTTTTCAGTATTTCAGTTAGGTTTAATTTGGCAATTTAATGTTGCATGTTGCATTTGGTTTTCTCGAAAGACTGCATTGTACAAGATATTCAATTCTTGATTATGCTTTGTAGATATTGAAGCATTTTTGTTGCTGAAATTATCCCCAATATTCGACATTCGTAACCTTCATTGGCATAGTCCTTGAGATTTTTTGACTAAATGATGCATTTACCCAGAACGCACTTTGTGCTTGTGTATGACCAGGCATATTAACATTATTTGCTATCATAAGAATATGACTAGGTGGATATGATGGTACTATGCTCAACATACACATCAAGGTTACCTTGATGCCTCAAAAGAGGCCTACATGTGGGGTAAGGTCATAAGTGGATGAATATAGGCAGCCTTATCCCTATAATGAAGGAGAGATTTCCTATTGACCCTTAATTCAGTATGCAACTAGGATGGGTTACTTCTCAACAAGTAATATCAGATGCTGATTTATTGGCAAATTTATCTAGTCCATTGTAATATAAATGTTGAAGAGTAGTAAATCTTTGATTTTGTTCCAAATGAACAAGCAATCCCTTGATCAGAAGAATCCTGTTCAAGCTCACAGCTAAATGAGCAATTCCTTTAATAATATTTGAGGTGCATCCTGGTGCAAAATCTATCTTGAACAGTGGATTCTGGTTAGAAACTGGCTAATATATAGAATTGGGGTGCATTTGAAGGGGATGGAATGTAGCTTGAATGCTTTCTTAAGTTTATCTTCGTCTCTTGGGAACTGGAGACTTCGTCTCACCTTTAATTCATGTATGCTTTGAATTTTATTTGCAGGCAATAACTGTGATAGGAAAGGAGGAAGGTGTTAGAGGTTACTGGAAAGGCAACCTTCCTCAGGTTATGTGTTTCATTGACAGAAACTGTTGCTTATTGCCTGAGCTGTCATTGTTGCCTTCTTCTAATGCAGTACATTAAATATTTACCACTTACAGGTGATACGTATCATACCTTACAGTGCAGTACAACTATTTGCTTACGAGAGTTACAAGGTGATACTTGAACCATTTGTTGTCATTGCTATAGTCAAAGGTCTTTTAGGTTACTTGATGTACATTATGCTGGGAATCTTCAGAAATTATTTCGGGGAAACGACGGTGAACTATCAGTTTGGGGAAGACTAGCAGCTGGTGCCTGTGCTGGCATGACATCAACTCTTGTAAGTTATCTTGAGTAGCAGGATTTCTGAAGTTTATGTACTAGAATCATAATCTCTTTACCTAACGAAATTCCCCTTTGTCATATTAACATTATTTTGAAGAATGCGACTTTGAATAGCTTGTATAAGATCATTATGGTCTGTAGCAGTTAGCATCACCCTTTAATTTTAAATTTGAAAACATTTCCAGAACTAGCGTGAGTTGCTACTAGTTTAATCTGGATATAGAGATGAAGTTTTATAGAAATGTGGCGGCCCTTCTTTGAAAGGATTTTGAATGGATGCTTAGACATGATTCTGTCTTTTTAGGTGACATATCCTCTAGATGTCCTGAGGCTAAGATTAGCAGTTGAGCCTGGTTACAGAACCATGTCTCAGGTAAGTCTGCTAATCTGGTTGTGTTTGTAATGAGGAGGTTGAGATTTCATAAAACTAAATCCATCAAGGTACTTGCAGGTAGCCTTAAACATGCTAAAGGAGGAAGGCATTGCTTCTTTCTACAATGGTCTTGGACCGTCTCTTATTGGAATAGCACCCTATATTGCTGTGAACTTCTGCATTTTTGACTTGTGAGCTTTTTTTGCTGGTACTCTCTTTTGCCTCTCGTGATGGAGGATACAATAGCAGTATCTCCAGTTAACATGGGATGCACTTCTTTGAACTATCAGGGTGAAGAAGTCTTTGCCAGAGAAGTACCAGAACAGGCCCGAAACATCCTTGGTAACAGCTCTGGTGTCAGCCACGTTTGCTACACTCACATGCTATCCTTTAGATACCATAAGAAGACAAATGCAGATGAGGGGTACACCTTACAAGACAGTCCTTGATGCCTTTGCAGGTACCGTTTTGATCCAAGTTCCAAGTAAAATATATTAATTGTGATGGATATAGTCATTGATGTTTGATTAATTGCCGGATCTATGGGAAACTGAGAAAGTGAGATGCAAACTCTCTCGCTGTGATTTCTTCTGTAACAGTTCATGTCCATGTGATCTGGGGAGTTCAGAGCTTATGTTTGGTTTTGCGGAGAACATTTTGAAGGGAATTTTGTATTCATTGGAAGTTATATTTTAATGGAAATCAGCTTTAACTTTTTTGTTTGGTTCCTTAGTCCTTACCAAGAAAAAATAGAAAAGAATGTAAGAGGAAGAGGAAGGTAATGAATGTGGTGAAAATGTGGCTTTCTTATATAGATGAATAGTCATTAATTCTCCGGTATCAGGAGAGGAGTAGACTGCGGAAGGACAGTAGTATATTTGATCGAAGAAAAAATTTCACTCCTTGACAAACCCCAGCAGGGAGAAGTGAGAAAATTAGTTTTCTTGGAATCAATGTTCCTTCGAGTCCTAGATATATCTGTCTACTACCTCTGTCCATAAATAATACTAAGCGTGATTTGAACAATTACTGTGACAGCTAATGTAGCCGCAGATAGTACTTGATACAATCAAATGACCTGTTTTTTCTATAGTTTCAGTTAACTGTACATTTGTTATATATATTGATGATCAACTTAGTGAGCTTCATCCAAATCATGTGCTTGGCCAAAGGTTTGTTTGATTGGTAAAGTGCTGTAGATAAGATAAGTTGTTTAGCTCCTATCTATCTAATTTTCTGTAGGTTGTAATGAGATAATGATGCATGAGCACTAGTTGATGTTATACTACAGGCTTCAGTAAGATCTACTTCAATGTGTGTCGATTCGATTCCAGTACTTGCAGGCATAGTTGACTAGATTTTAATGAACAAATTTTGACTGTGTTTTATTCCAAATCTCATCTTGTCAGTAATGTGAAGTATTTATCTGCAAACTTTCCTCGACTTTGTTAAAGTTACTGCCCCATATGATACTGTTTACTCTCTTTGTACTATGAAGGCATTTTGGAGCGTGATGGCTGGGTTGGATTATATAGAGGATTTGTCCCCAATGCTTTGAAAACCTTACCAAGCAGCAGGTAATTGATCGTCATTGTTTCTTCTTTCTATTGTATTTAAAATGCGTTCTTCAAAGCTTGCTGCTTTATGTCTAAATTCTCTCTGTCCCAGCAAATAATACCTTTCATCTTCGGATTGATCAAACTCAGTTACCTCGACCCCATAAAAATTTAATCTACTCACAAAGTAAATCATCAAATAGAAATAGACATTAATGCTTAGTGGAATGTACAGGATTCTCCCTATAACCCTCATTATGTGGTAACTGTTGAATGTTTTCTGGTTGCAGTATTCGGCTTACCACCTTTGACAGTGTCAAAAGTTTAGTTGCTGCCAGTGAGAAAGAATATCAGAGAATTGTCGAGGTAAATCGTAAAGAAGCAAAAGCAAGTTCAGCTGATTGAGTCGGCGAGCATTGTTTCAGTACCAATTTTGGTAGCCAATTTTATGTGGAAAGTTTCTGCCATTGTAGTACACAGTGCAGTGCTAGGAAAGGGCATGAACCCGTTTTGCTTCGTTGTTAGTGTAGGTTGGGCAGAAGGTTTCTTCGTTTTCTAGGTTGAGTCGGGAGTGCAGTGGTAAATTATTTTTTGTAGTATCCAATAGCCTCGTTAGTAAATGAGAGAATGATTTGAGCAATATACATTACTGATTCATACGCTTCATTGTAATTCAACAAGAATGTTGTTTGTACTTTGTATAGCCTCTCCTTCCGGAGATTTTCCATTTTACATGTATGTTGCTTTATCAAGTAGGGTGACCATATCCTATGCTTTTGTTTCAAATTGTTTGGAAACTTTGACATGCTAATTACTGAGATCTTGGACTTAAATCATATTGTCATGTGCTTTAATGACATCTTAGCTTTAGAAGGGACTATGACTCCTTTAATTGCTACCATGATATGGGTAGATTACTCACTTTTAATATATTAATCAAATATTCTCCTTTAGTTGTTAATGTTGGGTGGGATTCCACTCCACGATAAATTTCTGTTAGTAGTGGGTAATTTACCAATTGGATCAACCATCTTTTATCCCTTGCAACGTGGTCACTTAATGAATGGGCAAAAATAACCCCCAAGAGGAAGCAAATAGGGTTACTAATATATGCCCTTAGTAGTCTATGGATGTTGTGTATAATCCTTGTGAGAACTTTTTTACTATCATCGAGGAAGATATATATACTTCGTTAATAATTTAATATATGTATCATATTAACTAGGTACACTTGTCATTATACAACTATTTGACCATTAACATATTTAATTACATATGCTTTACTATCATTGCAACATCATCCCTTAGCATATTATTCAAGAAAGTCATGTGAAAAAGACAGAGATTGAGATATAAAAAAGACGAGACCTATATGATAGATTAGAGATAGGAGAAAATATGACCAAATAAGAGAAAGTTTCAAGTAATGTAGAACTTTCAAATAGGAAAAGGTTCCAATTTAGAACTGACGAAATATTTTAAAAATTATAAGAAAATAATATTTTGATAACATATTGAGATTAACTCCCATACAAACAAAATAATGACATTTATCTTTTTTTTGGCAACGGGGGTGAACAAGAACGACACAACTAGAGAGTCTCACCTTTGCTAAACACGTTAGCAAATATTCGAGGACTCTTACGACAACAACTACATTGACCATTTAAGACATATATCTTCACATATTGCTTCTTCATTTCTCAATAAGTGACACATTTTGACTTTTACGTTTACCAACGCACATTTTATTAATATGTCTAATCATATACTTCTAGAAACTAAAAAAAATGTTATTATCAACATATTCATTGTAACAAATCCAACAATATTTTTATATTATTATTTTTTCTATATATAAAAAATATTGTCAACATGATGTGTATTAATATTTAATAGTGTTAAAGTCAAAGTGTGTCACTAATCGAAATCCCAAAAAAGTAATGATTAAATTTGGTCAAAATTAACATCCAATAATATTAATTTTAATATATATATTTTTTTGATATTAATAAAAAGTCATACGACATCTACATAAGCAATCGAATCAAACAAATACATAAGTTGAATCAAACAAAAATTTCCTTCATAAAAACTACGATCGTCAAACAAATCTTGCAATGTGGAACATCTCCCGCTTATATCGCTGGAAAATACAGCCTTGTTGGAGAGACAATCTAACGATCCCTTGTAGTCGTGAGGATGATTTCCGTCGGATTCATCTGACCGTATTCGAAAAATTGAGAACCTTTGTGATCCCGCATAATTCTTCACCAACAAAATAATTTCACGGCAATCCATTAGATCTAGTATCCCGGATTGAAACCTGTAGGAATTCCCCCTCTAAAAGAGGAGAAAACCCTGTCTTTCGAAGGAGGTCGAAAAACCTTGTCTTTCGAAGGAAATCGAAAAACCTTTTCTTACGAAGGAAATCGAAAAACCTTTTCTTACGAAGGAGATCAAAAACCCTTTCTTTCGAGGGAGAAATCGTTATTGGAAACCTAAAAACAAATAAAAAACAAAGATGGGGGCTTTCCAACGGTAAAAACCGATGGAAGCCCCTTTAAAAATCAACAATGGAGGCTAGGGTTTTGAAAGTAGAGACTAGAGAGGAGAGAGGGGAGAGAAGAGAGAAGCGCTCATTATATTAATTTTAATATAATTCATCTATTAAGAATCTAATAAAATATCAAGTAAAACCCTACTCTCCTAAATTAATTTTTCCATAAAAAATCCATTTCAATATGAATTATTAATTAAAATAATTCAAACTTTGACCAATTCATCCACAATCATACAAACTTTCAATTATTATTTAATATAACAAACTTTATATGCTGAAATTCCTAAAGTAGGTCAATTTAATTTTCCACCTATAAACAGGCAAAATGGTTGGAATTTGTACTTATTATTTTAGTTAAGTATTGGTCAATGGTCATCTAATGTCAAACACAAGAAGAAGGCTGACAATTGGAAACATTAGCCAAACACAAACTACACAAGTACACAAACATTAACATAAATACACCAGCAAAATAGGAGTAATTGAGAAGCAAAATGTCTTGCATCCTTCATTCCTCAATCTCAGTATTGGGTTTTAGCAGATATTCTAAGCATTATTTGTTGAAGAAATCACCCAACTTTCATTCTTGCTCTTTCTCTTCTTCGTCCAATTCTCAAGACTCAGAAGATGATGAATTTTTCTCTGATGGGTACCTTTTCTTTCTCTCTATCTTTGCTAATTTCATACTTATTGTACAATTACAACTTACCCAATTCAGCATTTTGTTGTATGATTCAATTACTCTAATTTTTACAGGGATCAAAGTTCATCTTCTCTGATTTTGGTGGAGAGATACAGCAATGGCGCTTCCAAGAGGTGTGTTTTTTGCCACTTTTTTTTTTTGGGAATTTCCTTTTTTTGCTGTCTTAATTGTTTTGCAAGTGAGTAAATGCCATGACTGTAACTAAAGATGGTTGTTTTTTGTACTACTACTTTGTTGTATGATTCTAATTACTACTATTATGTTTTTATCATATGATATATCTGTTTAGGCGAGAGTTCTTTTTGGGTGTAAATGAGTGACTAAGCGCAGTTATGTAGACGGGATTCGATCCCAGGTCTTAGGTACCAAGTACCAACCCCACAATACTTTACCAACTAAGCTAGATGGGCTTGAGCCTTGATGGCGTGCACGGTTTAGAGGAGAGTTAAGTTGGACGGAAAACATTTTCTATGGAGAACATAATTGTAGCTTAGCTTTCCGTTGTTTGGTTCCTTGCATGAAAAGGTAGAGATAAAAGGAAGAATGTATCTGAAAAGGGGTAGGATGGATGGGAGGAAAATTGTGGTCTCCCTTTATTTTGAGAATCAAAGTGTTCTTCACCAATTGGAAACTGTTTTCCACCCTTCACAAATCAAACAAAGGAAAATGGGAAAACCACTTTTCCGGGACAATGTTTTACACCCAACCAAACAAACTCTTAATCCCCAAATCTAAGTTTTTCTTTTTGTGGGTGCCATCAGATTCTAAGAGAGAGTAGATTTTATTATTTATAAAATCTAGATGTCTTAGTTGAGAGTTTGAGACGGGAAGGAAACAATCAATTGTAAGACATATGATTAGTATGGAATCACCCCTAAATATAAAAAAGGGACCTGGCCTTACGATTAATTATTGTAAGTCCACCTGATTTCGTGTTTTTTAAATCTTTCTCCAAAACAATTGGTTTGCCTAAATATTCATAAGACTGATAGTACTAAGAGGGAAGTATTTGCTGCTTTATGCATAACCCCAGAAATTCAATATTTTTTTTTAAAAAAAGTTGTGTTTAATCTGCCATATACTGAATCTCATGCTGGAAGCAGGTATATTCTGGATGGAGAGTCAAGTAAGCAAACACTGCTTGAGCAATACAATACTGTAAATGATAAGCTGCACAATCCAGATTTTGTTACCAACTTGAACTGGCTTCCTGATAGCATTAAAGATTTCATTTTGCCTGCTGGATTTCCAGGTAGTAATAGTATTTATTCATTATTTCTCAAATTGTATGCTTTATTTTTTCGGACTTTTCTTTCTTGTTGGTAGTTTGGTACCCATCTAGACTGCTATTAAGAGAATGGATGCGGTTTACTTTATTGTTGCTCTATGTATGAATAATGGATATCGGCTGCTGTTTGAAGTTCTTTCTATCTTTCTGCAGAATCAGTATCCGATGATTATTTGGATTATATGTTATGGCAGTTCCCTACCAATGTCACTGGATGGATGTGTAATGCCTTGGTTACATCAAGCTTACTTAAGGCATGTCTATCAAACTTGGCTGTTCACTTCAGTTATCTACTTAATTGGACTTAGATATGTACTTGTCTTCTAATAATGAGTCTTAATAAAGAGTCTGGGAAGAAATAGAAACCCTTGGGACTGACGTATGACCGTATTCATGTCGGTGTGGATCGCAATTAGCAAAGTATGTTATATAGTAATTAGTAGTCTCTATCTTCCTCGAATGCATCTGATACTACATTTTTTGGTTTTTTTTGTCCTCATTGTAAGTGATTTCCTTTATTTGATTTGCTACCAGAAGAGGTCATCCGCTTCCCTTCTTCTCCCTTCTCAAGACTTATTAAGTATAATGTGCTTGAAGTGTGTTGCAATTAGGAAAGTCAATGGGTAAGGATAATAGGGCCTGTATCCATATTTTTGATTTATTTGATCTAGAACTATCCCTACCTGGACTTATAGCCTACAAATACAAGGTCTAAGAAAGTACGACCTTTGCCCATACCATTGGAACTATACTCTTTTGCGTCTAGGATCTAAAACGGGTCCTTCACTTACTCATTTCCGCCTTTTTCGCCTATTTGTAATATTTATATAATGCACAACGAAACTAATGTATAACCTTTTTTTGGCAAGGGAATACAACTAATAGGGCTGGCCACACAACATCATAATTCATAGTTGTATTACAATTGTATGTCTCATGAGCCACTTGACTTGGTGAGGTAAGAGAGTGAGCGTGATGGAGAAAAGAGGCAAGGTCTGATTTGGTTGAACCCCTTTATTGACGGAGGTTTTGTTTAATGTTGTGTGTAGGATTAAGGATAAGTCTACGTGTCTTTTTTGTATACTCTAAACTTGATTGGGTAACGAAAACAGAACCTATACCGTACCTGAGAAAACCTAGACCAAGACACTAGTCATTATTGGGATCCGTAAAGTTTGGAAAGAAATAGATTCATCCAATCATACCCTTAAGGCTCAAAATAGGCTGGTGTCCAATAGGGCAAGGATAGATCTCTAGTTGCAATAGATGGCTTTTTTTTGCTTCTATGTTTGATAGAGATGTATAGAAACTAATGGCTATTTTCAAAACGTGATATGGAATTGCTGCGGTTAATTCTGAACTTTGATTACATCGTTTTAGCTACTAAGAAGCATATTATCATTTACATAAGTGATGTTCTGCTGTATTGATTGTCTGATAGAGGACATAGTAAGATCAACCTCTTCTTTTTTTGTTTTCTTTTGTGGTAGCTATACTTTATCAGGTTCCTTGTCATTTTCATGAAATAACATGATAATAATGCAGGCAGTTGGTGTCGGTTCTTTCTCAGGAAGTGCGGCTGCGGCATCTGCTGCTGCAATAAGGTGATTGCTAATCCTTGGAAATTTGTGTCATATGGTTTGAAAGTCTCGAGCTGTTCTCCACCACAAAAGGCAAAAAAAGATTGGGTCCGGGCAGGGTGGGGAGGATCCAACACCCAGAACTTGGGACTAAAATCTCTTGCTCTGTCTGTTGGATGACTTGGATCTGTCTTTCAATGTGATTTGGCATTTTTTTAACGAAAAATTCATAGGAAAAATTTCAAATTACGGCCAGTATTCTCATAATAATCGCAAATATGGGAGTGCTCTCTCAAAGTGATTTGGTTGACTTGATAAAACTGGTTTAGAAGGTGAAAAGATAATGTGCCAAGCTGTGGTTGGCTGGGCAGCAGGAAGGAGAGTGAAGAAGGAAGAATAATTGGAAAAACAAAAGAAAAAACAACTAGGTAAATAAGTTATGGGTGACTTGAGTTTATTTTGGGGAGGCACCCCTCATAGTAAAAAATTTCGAAAACAACCCATAGTTGGAATTATTATGGGAAGATTACCCAAATTAGAATAATTCGTATGAATTTTTCCTTGTTTTAATTCCTTATATTGGTTGGAGCTAATGGCATTAATTCCCATGATTGGACACTAGCAGTTTCTCTCCTTGTACAGATGGGTGTCAAAGGATGGCATTGGAGCTGTTGGCCGACTAATCATTGGTCTGAAATTATGAAGAAGAATGAGGGATGCACTTCTTTAATTGAATATCTGTTACCAGTTAAAAAGTTTCTTTTATACAGGTGGACGGTTTGGAAATCTGTTTGATGATGACCCAAAACAATGGCGAATGTATGCCGACTTCATTGGCAGTGCTGGAAGGTGAGTTTTAGATGAGTTTTTTTTTTTTCCTGTAAAGTCCGAGTATCTGCAAATTTCAAGGAATCATAATGCTTTTCAATGTGTATGCAGCATTTTTGATATTACCACTCAGCTGTATCCGGCATATTTCCTGCCACTTGCGTCTCTTGGAAATCTTGCTAAGGTACCTCATTCCCTGCATCTGTTCTTTGCCTCCCATTTACTATATTTTTCATAATTCTCAGGGTTTCTACTTCATATGTTGTTGATTATTATTTTTTTCGTTACAAATATCTTGTTGATGATTGACTAATTTGTCTTCTGAGTTATCTAGAACAGGCTGTTGCTAGAGGCCTAAAAGATCCTTCATTCCGGGTGATTCAGAATCATTTTGCAATGGTAGGAAACCTTGGAGATGTATCAGCTAAGGTATGTAATAGACTCGGACTTACAGCTTTTGATGTATCGAGAATAGTTCAGCCAACTCTTGCTCATTGTCGTATGATCATATCAACTGCCTTACTAACAGGATTTGTATTTTTTGTTCTATATGTTTAGAACTTAATTTATGATTGTTTTACATCTGACATAGAGGCATATTTTCTACTTTTGTATTGCTTGAGTTCAAGAGTTAGATACTACTGTTGGGTGAAATATGCTGCTTTTGTACTGCTTTTGTATGACTTGCCAAACACCTAATTCTTAATATCTGTCTCTCTCTCTCCCGGAATCTAATCTCTCTTATTTCATTGTCGGACAAACTTAGCCATGTCGTAGAACAATATTTCAAGTGGTGTATTATGGTGATAAATAGTCAAGCTCTTAATTTTTAATCATGTACGGCAGGAGGAAGTATGGGAAGTTGGTGCTCAATTTATTGGGCTGGCTTTAGGTATATTCATTCTGGTAAGTGACTTAATCTGTGGATCTAAATTGGACTCGTAACAAAATTGTAATTGGGTGTAACTGACTGTAAATTTTACGTATAATGTAGGATACACCGGGCCTGGTGAAATCATATCCTGCTTTGTTATCCACATGGATGAGCATACGCCTTTTTCACCTTTGGCTACGTTATCAATCTCTATCAGTCCTGCAATTCAAAACGGTAATAATATCTTCTAAATACTGCTCTTTCCACGGAAACCATGATTTACTAAATGACCATCAAGTATAATATTGTGTTCTTGCCAAGTGAAACTGTTTGCTACTACTGAAAGTAGAAGCTCTATATGCGTATAATCTCACAGTTTTCTCCATGTGAGCAACAGATAAATCTCAAACGTGCTCGTATTTTGGCGAAAGCGCACGTGTTGCATTCCAGAGCTCTTGGTAATATCTTCTTCTATAATTTTTTAACGTTGAATAGTTGTGGCTCAGACTCTCTTTTCATTTTTTTTTGTGGAGGCCGGAGGATATTAAAATTATTTGTCCTTTATACAAAAAACACAGAACATCTTTAACACATCCACTTTGCATATCTTATTCCAGGATGCATTGATTGCAATAGAGAAGAAAACATTTTAGTGTGGCAGAGGTTCCTAAGACCGCGAATGATCTTTGGTGTTCCTTTTAGTGAGGTGATTGCTGTTGAGAAGTCGTCTTCCATGGTATTGATTTAGTCTTCCTTATCCTACAAATTTTATAAATTCCTAAATTAATAAGTAGTCACATATGAGACAGGCATTCATGATGATTGTGGTTTTGATTTAATTTATGTTGATTGAAGATATGATTGCAACCAATTACTAAATCCTTGTAGATCATGGTGTCATCATTTGAACAAATCTGAAAAAATCTTTTCTTACTAAGCACTTCACGATCACAGTACTGTTTGGATTATGGTTTTCCTCTATAGAAGTATGTTGCAACTTGCACCAACTGGAGCGTCAATATAATCCCAACGCCTCTGAAGAGGTTCTTGCACTACCCCGTACTAGAGAGGATCCGATGTGTGCACTCTTAACCATGTGACTGTAGAGAGGTTATTCCTAATTGAGCCATGGTCCAATAAGCAGTGATTGTCTGCTAGATAATGAATAACTAAAGAAAAATAATACAATCGGTGGTAATCTGGATGTGCTCGATCACCTATTTTATGTTCAAAGTTAGGTTTCTATGTCATGCTAGATGTTAACTAGAAAATACTAATTTTGTTCAGTTATTAATATAAATTTCTTTTCCCTAATCTCAAGTCCTATGTTAGATTTATAATAATGAGTGAAATCTCTCACTCTCTACGTATGCTTTTACAACAGGTGAAGATCTTGAAACTTTACACTAAGGAGAAATATGTGCTTACAGTACATAATTGGCAAACGAGAGATTTCGAGGTTTTAGTCTCTTTCAAGGTACGTTTTTGTACAATCGATTTCTATGCTAATTTGTGGTATTTAAGTTCAACTAAGAAAAAAATTCAATACAGGTAGGTGCTACAAGTTTGTCAGTCTTGCAAAGTGTATGGCAGGCTTACTGGCTCCATGAACATTGGGATCATTCTGTTGACGTTATTAAAGCATTGGAGGAAAGCTTGATAAATTTGGAGCAAAGATTTGACAGTTTCATGGAGTTGCTCGAGGAGGCCGGATGGAATACACAGAAACTTAATCTAAATGTACCCAAAGAACCGTTCATTGAGTTCGATGACGACTTGAACAGTTAATTGTAGTGAGAGTTGAAGCAAACTATAGTTCAATTCTTCACCGGAGACCCTTAGACAGCGGCTATGCCAACAACTTAGATGGTGGAGCGTTGATGACAAGGGAAGCTACGAAGTTTATGAAACGATATGAATTGGAAATGGAATCGTCATCAGGTACTTCTGAAACGACCCCTTCACCCCAAGTCTAAGCTATAGAGAACATAGAAGGGAGACAACAATCGATGAATGCTCGTCGTGTTTCTGTATCTTAGAGATTGGATCTTGTGTTTTTCACTCAAATTTGAACAATAGGCTTTTTGTCATCAAAATCCCTGTATGACTTTACATATGCAAAGAATATCTAAAATTTTGCCATTGAATGTTCACCCTGTTATCCAATTTTAGACGGGGATCTAACATCCCTTTGCAGCAACAGTCATTGTAGACAATGAAGAACGAAGGTGTTTGAATCTCTTCTAGACAAAGGAAGTCTGGAAATCGAGGAAGAACAAATATGAACGGATGCGGATTATTATATGGGATGATCCTGTATAATTAATGTCACCATATAGAACAAATATGGACAGTAAAATGTTTGAGTAACCCTTAGGGTTGCCAATCAAATTAGACACATTAAAATATAATATTGATATGTATGTAATAGATGAGGGGAGAAGTGATATAAAATTAATTTTTTAATGTATTCCTAATCAATGAAAATTCAATAATAAGAGGGTTGACAACCCTTAGGAGTTAGGATCACTCAATCAATCTCCGCATATTTTATGAGATGATCCTGTATTATAATTTTTTCTATATAGTCAATTATGAAATTTGTCCAAAATACGGGATTATCAATGAGTATTTAATTAGTAAAAGTTCAGTTTTAAACACGTAATAGCGTTAAGCTTTAAATACTAATTTTCTTTTTCTTTAAAGAGGAAATTAAGTGGAACAACAAATCTTAATATTTTTAGACAAATAATATTAGCTTAATATCTATGCACACTCGCTAAGTTGCTAGTCACCTATGTTGCTCGGACACGGGTATGTGTCTAAGTGTCCGACTCATATATTTTATAAACGTTTTTCAATTTTTTTGTCCCAATTGAAGCGGCGAAGTGTCTCACCCATGGCCGATTATCAAGGATCCGGCACGGGTACTTGAGTTGAAATGAATAGTCCGAACAAGTAGCTATGATGATGAGTTGATGACTGCTCCAATAGAACAGGACAACATTTGCACAACTCATATCCGTAAAGATCGCCATAATTTTTGCTTACGAAAGTTAATGTCGTTTTCAGTAAAATGTGTAATAATATCACTTCAGAACGTTTATAAACAACTTGAGGTTCAAGTTTCCCTCATCACATCAATTATACAAATCCTGAAGAAAAATACACATTAATTGATCGTCTATTCGTCTTGCTTGCTTGTGTGTAGATACATTCACCTCTTTATTTCCATGTGAAAAAACACATGACATTGAATTTGTAGATAAAGTCTAGAGCTTAGATTTGAAATCGAACCTATATATGCTTAACTGTTTAGCATTAACTTAGTTGAGCATTTTAAGTTGCTTAATTTTCAATCTTAAATCTTATAATGAATTTGCCAAGTTCCATTAGTTGTTATTACATAGACCTGGGTTGCACATACTAGAAAAGTACAAGCACATAAGTTTTCATCCGAAAACCAATTGGTAATATATACTAGAAGTAAATCCTGAAATTTTTTAATTGGACTAATTTATTTCTGTACTCTTGTTCAATGTTGGATAGCTCATGTGGGTGTTTTATAGAATTTCAACTAATTAATGAATGGTTGTTTGATTGACGAAAGAAAACACGAAAAGTGAGCTTATTAAAAAGTGCAAGCTAAGGTTGATGAGTTGTTTGGTTCACAAGATAAAAATAAGTGAAACTATTGGGTCAGACCGTCTGACCCAATATGTTCGTCGGACGAATCTGCGAGAACGGCTCGCGGCTCCATCTTATTTTCACTGTCGTCTTCCTGCTTCATCCCAGCCGCCACTCATGGCGATGATCGACTGATGACGTCCTGCTGCTACTCTCGTTGATGACGACGATGACGATGGCGACAACGACCGACAAACTGCAGCAACAACTTCGAACGATAGTCTCCTTTTCTTGCTCGATTCTTGCTCAATTCTCTACCCTGATTCGATGCGAGTTATTGCTTTCAATTCTAATTCTTATGATGTTGATCAAATGGTTGATGATATATGATCATAGCTTCATTGATGATGATAGTTGCATTGGTTGATGTTGATAGTTGCATTGGTTGATGTCGATGTCGATGTCCATGTCCGTGAATGGTGATAAACTGATGAATAATATTCGTGAGTTACAGGGAGTTTACTTTCTTTCCTTTTTTTTAATTTTCATATTTTATTTTTTTTCTTTTTGTTATTTCTTTTAATTTTCAACTGAAACAAAATCATATCCAAATGAAACCATATAAAACCCAACTGAAAGAAAACAATACCCAACTAAAAGAAAACAATAATCAACTGAAAAGAATCAAAACCCAACAGATTATGGAATAAACTCAACTGAAATAACACATAAACTCAATTGAAACAAAAACAATAACCAATTGAAAAAAATCAACTAAATGAAGAACAACTGAAGAAAATGAAGACCGACTGAAAACAATTAAAAACCAACTGGAAAAAAAAATGAAGACCAACTGGAAAAAAAGAAGACCAACTGAAAGACAAGTGCTTCTTAAAAAACAATAATCAACTGAAAATAATCAAAACCCAATTGAAAATGGAATAAACTCAACTGAAATAACACATAAACTCAACTGAAACAAAAACAATAACCAACTGAAAAACATCAACTAAATGATGACCAACTGAAAAAAAATGAAGACCAACTGAAAAAAATCAGAAACCAACTGGAAAAAAATGAAGATCAACTGAAACCCAAGTGCTTCTAACTGAAGTGCTCCGACCAGTTGTATTGTGTCAGACCAGTCTGACACAATACCTTCTCTAAAAATAAATGATGAAACAGAAAAAATGAAACTTACTAATACTAGAAAAATCTCCTTCCCACAATATGTAGGAAATTGCTTACCTAATCCCGCGAGTCGCGAGATAATTAACTACCAAACCATCTTTATTAAAGTAACTCTTCGAAATTTATTTTCCGTCTACTTAAGTAACTCAGTCTAGCTAAATTACTACCTCCGTTTCAAATTAATTGTTATACTTACACTTTTCACGCATGCCGATGCACTACTTTGAGCCTTTATATCTCTAATTTTGTATTTGTAAAAAATATAAAAACTACATATTAATAAAATACATACTAATACGAATCTAACAAGATCCCACATGACTATGTTTTTATTCACGTATAAATCACAAACGAGGGTCTAAAGTGCAATTTGTGAATGGTGTAAAATGTCAAAGTGTAACAATTAATTTGAAACGGAGGTAGTATAATTTTCCTTCTCTTCTATGTACATCCATATTAGCATAAAGGATTTTTTTTTTGGTGAAAAGCATAAAGGATCTCGGTGGTAGTAATATACATGTTCTCGCCATACTAAGAAATGTTCTCATGATATTAGAAGACAAATTTGTGTACGGTACCATTCGACTCTTGGTGATACTAAAAAGATGTTCAAGTGGTACTAAAATATGTTACATTCTGGTACAAAAAAAATTTGATACCACATTCTTATCTTTGATGATATTAGGTTGAATTAGAATATTATATCCCACTTTTTGTATACTACTTGTATGTTACTATTTCTTATTGGTTGCTATTATCACTATGATCTATCACTTTATATTTAAATTTTTCAAAAACTTTTTACCCAACCAATAGATCATAAAACAACGGGAACATAAATAATACACAAAATGTTGGAGAAAATATTTCAATATTACTAGAATATATAGAAATATTCTCTACTAATATAATGGTTAGTAGCATCTTATCCTTGTGACGTACTAGTGAGAGTCCAATTAATGTCATATGGTTGATTCGACCACTAATACACACTAATAGTGTGCTTGAAAAGTAACCTAATTAAGCTCAAAACGTACGCTAATTGTAATATTAATCATGCATGTATAGCAATTGGAAGACCTTACGTATATATATTTATGCATATCATTAGTTGATCTAGAAATATATATATTACAACCAACGTTGAAATCCCACTAATTTCCACTACTCTACAAAGTACAAACAATGATTTTGTTGCAAAAGATATGGTCAATAATCACAGCAATAATCCCAAGCTGGATTTTAACCATTCCATTGTTCCTGTTTCTAAATAAAAAACATGAACAATTAGATAAACACGCATTTGTTAACATGTTTTTACAGGAAAAATTATTCAATAAGGATGATAGTAAGGCGAACATTGGTGGTGAGCTACCAAAGGGGCTCCGGCGAGAGCGAATGCCGGAGCATTTGGCCGTCATATTGGATGGAAATAGGAGGTGGGCAAAGGACAGAGGACTTGCATCTGTTGAGGGCTATGAGGCTGCACTTGGGACTTTAGGGGTGTTTCTTCCTTTGTGTCGCAGGTTTAATATTCCAATCCTCTCGCTTTTTTTGTTCTCTTCCGAGAATTGGCTTCGCCCTAGAGTGAGTTTCTTTATTGCTTTCTCGTTCTTTTCACGTTCTACAAAAATGACTTCATATTTTAGGAGTTCACTCATGGTACACCCGAATGTATCATATTCAGGGGTATTTTTGTAATAAATTAAAACTTCAGGTGCTCATTTGACACTAAATTTGCTCATATGAGCATTTTGCTCATTTAATCATTTATTCATTTTGCTCATTTTGTAATAAGAGTGTTTGCTCATTTTCTTAAATGAGTAGAAATGTTTGCTCATTTGTTCATTTTGCTCATTCGCTCATTTTGCTCATTTGGAGAAAATAGTCTTGTTCATGGTACACCCAGGTATACTATAACTATTCTCATATTTTAGTTTAGAATCGATAAGCTATGATCAATTTAGATAGAGTCAATTTAAAACTAGAATCGTTACTTTTATAGGTAACGGTAAATATATAAGCCCCACTACTATAAATGTGAAGATATTCAATATTGAGAATAATATTACTTGATTGAAGATGCAAGTGTTTCATCATGTTAGATATGATCAGACTATTACAATAATCATATTATCTTAGATATGATCAGACTATTACAATAATCATATTATCTTAGATATGATCATGTTACACCATGTTAGATATGATCAGAATATAACTTGATGTTGTTATTGTTGTATACAGGAGGAAGTTGAATTCTTGTTCGAGCTTTTTGAAGGAGCTTTGAAGTATTATCTAAGACGAAAATGTCGTAGGTAAGACTTAAGGTCACCTCTCAAATAATCATATTATCTTATATTTCAATAAATATATCGAATTTAATATCTTATTTTGAGTTCAATCTTCTGTCTCACGCACTTTTATGTATCATTCTATGTGTCACTCAATATTATTGGTCTACATCATTAGATTTAAACGAATTTCCTATTTTATAAAAATAAATAAATAGGGTAACTGATAATTTTATCATCAACTAATAAAATTGACTACGCAGATAATTATATAAATAAGTGGAAAAGAAGATATTTTTTCCGTCGTTTGATATCAAAATCTCAAATTTGACTGTCAATCCGCCTTGAACTTAATATATTTAATTTGACGTCAACCCACAATATATATAATTGATTCATGCGCAGATTTGGAGGACGAGTTTCAGTGATTGGAGACACAACTTCACTACCAAAATCCCTACAAAAAGAAATTAAACAACTAGAAGAAGAAACTCAAGACAACACTGAAATTCATCTTATATTAGCAATAAGTTACAGTGGACAGAATGACATACTACAAGCATGTCAAAGCATTGCTATGAAAGTGAAAGATGGGCTCCTACAACCTGAAGACATAACCAAATCTTTGTTCGAGCAACAACTTCAAACAAAGGTAACCAATGTGCCATCCCCTGATTTGCTCATTCGAACAAGCGGCGAAATTCGAGTTAGTAACTATTATCTATGGCAATCAGCTTATACTGAGATGTACTTCACAGATACACTTTGGCCTGATTTTGGAGAAGATGAGTTTGTAAAGGCATTAACATCGTTTCAGACGAGAGGGAGACGTTTTGGCAAAGTATAACTATAAGGTTATATATGGAATAATAACCTTTGCATAATAACTTGTGTTAGAATGATTTATTTTGAGATTGGTGAAACTTTTGTATCTTAAGGGTCACTTGTTAGTCCTTACTCCTTAGGCATAATAGATATGTAAGCATGTAACGTGTATCAAAATGAAATGTTGTATGTTTTGTTGGATTTTCTAAGAAAATAGGCATTTGGATAATATTTTAAGGGTGACTCGTTACTGATTTTAACTTAAAAAACGAGGCTAATTTTAGTTTAAACCAGAGGTGCGGCTTGCTAAATTGATTCACCTATGATTTGGCGATGATTTCTGTAAGGGAGATATTAAGAGCACGTTTGGTTTATGATTTTTTGGGAGGCAAAAAATGGAATCAATTACTGCTTTTTTTTTTTTTGTTTGGTTCAACCACTCATCTATCCATTACCATTATTTGGTGGTAATGGACTCCCGAATTTGTTACCTTTAATTTCCCCCCTCCCTCAAGTAATAAAATGCATTATTTGATGATGATGGTTACCAGTCTATTTTCATTTTATGACTCGAACCAAATACCTATAAAGATAACCATTTTTGTTATCTTTCCTCACTCTTCTTTATTCTTTTCTATTCCCTTTCCATTTAATATTTTGAACCAATCAATCCCTAAGAGTGTTAATATACCTCTTGACCTTCATGCTAATCACTCAAATTCTAAGTTGTATATTTCCAGGGTAACCCCTGATGTGGTTCAAAGGATGGTTGATTTATCACATTTTAAATTGGGTAAGCTGCTGTTTCGTTACTTGGGTATTGTCTCCTCACAGAAGTTGCGTATTTTATTTGGATTGTGAGATTCTAGTTGACAAGGTAGTTAAAAGAATTAGAACGGTTGTAGGTCCAGCTCACTTGTTGTACAAGTAAGTCTTTTATCTTGTGTTTGTGAATTGTGAGCTCAATATGTTGGGTTATGTTTTTTAGTCTACTTAGGGGTAAATGTGTTGGCTTATCTTAAAAGCTTTGAAGTGTTTTTTTTATGAACGTTTATGGCCTAAGGAGTTAGGTTAGCTACAAGAAAATTAAGAACACACAAACTTAAAAAGAGAGGAGAGAAAGAGAGAAGATAAGCTCAGTTTTTCCGGGACAGCTTGCACGAAATTGTCATTTGCCGGAGTTTTAATCGTTGGATTGTGCTGATTTTTTGTCAGTTTGTTGGGGACACATAGAGCCTCATTTTGAACTGATAGAATAATATTAGGATAATTATTTTTCTCATTGTGTTAGGATATATTTTGTATAATTTTCTAACTATATTAGGATTCGGAAATTGCGAACCCTTTATATTTGATCAATGGAATCTCTCCAAAGAGATGGAGTTTTACGCAATCTATCAATTTCCGAATCCTAATATAGTTAGGAAACTATATAAAATATATCCTAAAACAATGAAGAAAATATTATCCTAATATTATTCTCTATCATGAACGGTTGTATTGTCATTTTGAGCTCCGGTTCGTCCGTAGTTGCAGCCGGACGGAACCTGCAAAATTGGGGATGGATATTCTTTCATCTTTTATTTTTCAATTGTATATCTCTTACGTATAGAAGTGTTGGTGGGTTGTGAGCTTTTGTATGTCTGAGTTAGGTTCTTTTGCCCTCAATTTTATCATAATAAGAGAATGTGACAAGGGTGGAACTCCTCAAAAATCCCGTGATTTTTACTTTTCGCATCAAAGGGGTTTTCCACGTACAATTCGTATGTGTTGATTGCATTTTATTCTTCTACATTTGATTATTAGTTGTTGTCCATTATTAGTTGACTGCTAGGTTGCTTGTTTGGTGAATTATCTGTGGCCTATTTGAGTTTTATTGTTTGGTTGATTGTCTTGGAGGTGATCCTTGTGGATAGTTGGCATACCGCTAGGTTCCTATCAAGAACTTGGTGTTCCCAAGACTTCTTTTATTTGGTATATTAGAGCTTAGTTGTGAATTTTGTCCTCTTTGTTGGACATAGATCCCAAATCCCACATTGGAAAGAAAAGGAGTTAACTAGTTTATAAGAGTTCGTCAACTATAATAGTGTGAGGCCTATCGGAAGGAACTCAAAAATAAATTCATGTGAGCTAAGCTCATATCAAACAATATCATAATAATGGTGGACCTGTAGGTGAACTCAAGGCCCTGCACAAGAATAAAAGGATGGGATCATATTATATTCGTTCCTTTGTGTAGTTTTTTTTTTTTTTATTGGGAAATTCCTTTGTGTAGTTTTAAAAATATACTCATATACGTAAAATTGAACAAATCTCACAAAACTATATTTTTCTTAATAATTAATAATTATGCATAAATCATAAACGAAACTACACATTATCAATTGATCGTCTAGTTTGTAAATACAGTCATCTCTCATTTTCCATGTGACAATCCACATGACGTTGTGAATTCATGAATAGAGTCTAGAGCTTATATAAAAGATTTGAACTTCAGACGATGTTTAATTGTCTGAGATACGCACAGTTCACAGACACAGTTGTGATTAAATATTAAGGGTAGATTGAGAATTTGAGTTTAATTTACCAGAGTATAATTAAGTTGATCATTTTGTGTTGCTTAATTTTCAGTGTTAAATAAAATAACTTTGTTCTGACGTACATTAGCTCATTTGCATCATCTTTTCTTTAGGGAGAATTCTTCGCAGCTGTAGCCTTAAAATTTTTGCTTGTTTACACCTATCTAAAAGAACTCTAAGTTGTTTTTTTTTTTTTATGAAAAGGGAGCTTAAATTAAATCAATTAATGATATATAACTCTAGACTTTTATTTGGAAAAAGTTAATTATAACAGTTTTGATTAATGTATGCCAATCAAATCTGAGACACGAATGCATCATGGATAATCGATGGGGTCAATAATGTATATGTCGGCAAATGTGTGTATTGAGACTTTGGAAAAAAGGCTGGCAATGTTAGGGTTTTATTTTAATACCGATAAAGAAACGGTGTCGTAGCACATACGAGTCCAATTCGGGAAGGTGCAAGATTAAACACTAGTTGATTTTAAACTATGAAATAGCTACACAATTCAAATATCAAGAAGAATCTATAAACTAATAATAAGTAAACTAAAAACAATATATGACAAACTTTGACAAATATGATACTTAAAACACTAAGCTTAAGCATCATTACTAATATGAACTGATCAAAACATAACTCACATCCCAGTTATTCAATTATATATAGCTTAGGCAAGATTGACATCCATAACTTCGATTCAAGCCGTCTACGTACATGCAGACAATTTGCCTGATCCCGCATGCCACGACATTTGCACATTTAGATGTGACTATCGTACTCTTCTCTATGACTCATCAATAAGGCACAACTGCGAACTAAAACTAAATCCTTAGTCATTCATCAAAACCTAGAACCCACTTTCGTGATGGTAAAAATCCATGGTTTACACACATAATCAGAAGCATTGGAAACCAATGTCAAACAATTTCTCACCAAAATGGTAGAATTCAAATTAATGACAAGACTATCTAAATCAAGACTCAACTTTCGTTGATGAACTCAATAGAATAAGTACAATTTAGCAACAAACAAATGATCCTAATTTCAACTCCAACTTTCATTGATAATATAAAACTAGGACAAAATCAAGATGCAAAATTGACAATAAGAACAGTCTCATCAAACCCTAAGCACATAACTCAATAACATGGGAATTAGAGACAATTTACATGATTAATCCATATTAGGGTTCAACTCAATCCTAGATAAAAAGAATACTAAATAATCATAACAATAAGAGCAATAAATATAATTGAAGACATGATTTAATAGACAAAAGAGAAAGGAAAGAGTAAAACTTGATTGCTTGAATGGTAGATAATCCAAGTACCTGATCAAAAACGACTCAATCTTTAATCTCCAAGTTTGAAAAAAAATGAACTAGGGTTAAAAACCAATAATAACGTAATAATTTTCTAAAGAAAACAATTCTAAGTATTTGTATTTTTCAAAAACTAACTAAAATAACATCCGAGAAAATAATATTAAGAAACCGTAACCCGCGTCCACCGCGATCAACACCCAGTACTGCAATCAGCACCTCATGCTACGATCTGCGGTAAGCTCTCAGCATTTGACCACAAATTGCTGCCAAAATCGCGATTCATGCTCCTCCGGTGACTCCCTTCATTCGAACTACTCAAGGGCACACTCTCAACCTCTCCTTGGAACTTGTGTGAGACCCATAAACTTACAACTCGAACCTGTTACACCCATGTTGCTATCAAACCTCCAAAAGGGCACAAATCCACAACTTTTCACATACTTTCACGACTCTCCTCAATTTCCACAATTTAAGCACAAATTCACCAAAACTAACACAAATCACATCAAAATCCTCCTCTAAATGCGCCAAATAAAGTGTAAAATGTGGAACTAATAAGCAAACAATTAGTCTGGTCAGAGAGAACATTTTATTCAAAATGTTATCAATTAAAAATGTTAATTGTTTAAATTCAATATAAAATTTTAACATAGTGCCAAAATGTTAGATGTTAATTGTTTAAATTCAATATAAAATTTTAACGTAGTGCCAAATACAATTGTCAGGAATATGGAGAAGTACCATGCACAATTTCCCTAACATATATTTAAAATGCAAAACACATCATATTATGAATTAGATCTAACACTATAGAGCACTAAAAAAACGTATAGCAGAAGTGAATTCATGTGGTGAATTCGACCCCTAACTTGCGCTAATGCCTGATATAATTGTCAGTTACATAACAGCACCTTAGCTCAAAATGTACGCTATTTATACTATTAAGCATGCATGTATTATTTGCATGATTTTACGTATATATATGTATGCATATGATCATTAGCAGATTACAACCAAAGAGAGATCAATTTCCAACACCCAAAAACAAAATTGGAAGATGAGTATCTTGCAAAAATTATGGTCAATAATCATAGCAATAATCCCAAGTTGGATAATAACCATTCCAATTTTCTTGTTTCTAAATAAGAAACAAGAACAGGTACACAGACAAACATTTGTTAACATGTTTTCAGGAGAATCATTATCCAAGAATGATAATGCAACCATTGATGGTGAGCTTCCAAAGGGGCTCCGGCAAGAGCGAATGCCGGAGCACCTGGCGGTGATATTGGATGGGAATAGAAGGTGGGCTAAGAAGAGAGGACGAAACCCTGTTGAAGGATATGAGGCTGGTCTTGCAACTTTGGGAATGTTTCTTACTTTGTGTCGTAAGTGGAGGATTCCAATTGTCTCACTTTTCTTGTTCTCCTCTGAGAATTGGCTTCGACCTAAAGTGAGTTTCTATGGCTTTGCCCTTAATTTCACATTAATAAAACCACGAGGTTTTACGGGGATATATTACGGTAATAGGATGTTTTGTGGGGATATATCAGGGTAATAGGATGTTTTGCGGGAATATACCAGGGTAATAGGGTATTTTGTGGGGATATACCTCATTAAAATTCTTTTTGTGGGATATACTGGCCTAAATTTAAGTTTTATTAAAAGGTACCAAAAACACTATTCCGGCGAGAAAGTCAAATTTTCGGCCTTTGACTTGGTAGGAACTCGCAAGTGAGCCACAAAGTGATAGTGAGGAAGTTGGAGGAAATTTGACTTTCTCGTCGAAAATAGTATTTTGTTACCTTTTAACAAAACTTAAATTTAGGTTGGTAGATCTCGCAAAAAAAAATAGTGAGGTATATCCCCCACAAAATGCCCTTTCGCTCTGGTATATCCCCACAAAAAACTCATAAAACCACATAGAGTTTCACAATTAGATTTAGATGATGAAAGTTATATCCCCACAAAATACCCTATTACCCTAGATTTGGAAAGATAAGTTTAAATTAGTTCAGATATGGTTAACCAAGTTCAATTCAAAATTAAAATATTTAAGTTCATTAATTTGAATAAATATTCACTTTTTAGGTGAAAAGATGAAGTCTTAGTAAACGGTAAAATCGATTATAACATATGCTCCCTCCGTTTCCAAATATTAGATTGATTTACTCTTGGCATTGTTTCTAAAATGCATGTTTGACCATCACTTCTTTGGTTATGCATTACTGAAATGATGTACCACACAAGATAACCTTCTCTTAGAATTATATAGTGAAAACATATGGTAAAAGTTGATCAACTCCGACTTTGTAGAAATGAAGTGGCTAGATTCAATATTTTAAGTTGAAGGTGTAGAATTTTTAGAGGAGAAAGAAGAAAACTTTGAGAGAATTAAAAAGACTATATTTTTATATTTTTTTTTTAAAGGGAACATTTTTATATATTTTTCATACATAAATAACTAAATAAAACAACCTTTGAATAGACATACAAAACACTACTAATAACATGCCCAGTACTTAACCCACTACTTGCTATCCCACTACATAGACCATTATACAGACCACTACTTATTAGTCCACTAATTACTTATTAGCAACTAGTCCTATCTATTAGGAAAACTATTTGACTAGTTTTGGAGCATAATCCAACAGAAGGGAGTATAAAAGGGTGAAAAGAATTTTAAAAAATCAAAATAAAGTCATACTTCAAAAATAAAGGAGTTTTGAGATATGAAGAAAGAGAAATATATACTTCCTCCTTTAGAAATAGTTACAACAGTTCATGTTTTCACACTTGATAATGTATGCTTTCCAACTTTAATAATCAATAAGTAAAAATTATAAAAAGTTGGTATTACAAAAATATGCATTGAGAATCCTCTAACAAGATCTCATGATTATATTTTTCTAAAATATAAATCACCAAAGATAATTAAAATGTAAGATGTGAACAGTAAACACTATATATAAAAATGGTGTAACTATTTCTAAAAGGATGTCGCACTCCAGATATTAATTCTCTATTAAAAACTATGGGCAAGGACTGTGTATGTTAGAGCATTGGAGTATTCAGGGGCGGTTCTAGGCATGTGCGGGGTGGACGGCCGCACCGGGCCTCCAAATAAAACAGTCTCAAATAGTATTTTTTATCATATGTTGATTTATTATACAAAGTAAATTAAAATGGACTAGTGGTAATGAAAGGGCCTCATATGCATCAGGTCACGAGTTCTAATCTCATTAACCTATTTTTAGTAAATTCTCATCACACAATTTTTGCTAAATTACTATTTTTATTTTTACAAAATTAAATAGCCCCTTTTTAAGAGAAGTTGAAGGGATGAACTGATATTTTGGGTTAATAAAATAGCTGTTTTTTATATATATAAAAAAAAAATTATGATCGAAGGCCCAATTTTTAGAGATTGCACGGGGCCTCGTTAAGTCTAACTCCGCCCCTGGGAGTATTCACTATGCGTTATTAGCTTTGAAGTGCATCTATGTCAGCTGTATAATCAACAATGCCTTAACTAAGATGAGATTAGAATTAAATGGCTTTGAAGTAAATCCGTTGTACGTACATAACAAGCTGATCAATATACGCATGCTTTTATTATTGTTGCTGACTTCTTGTTGTTGCTGTTCTTCTTCTTGTTGTTGTAGGAAGAAGTTGATTTCTTGCTCGAACTATTCGAAGGTTCTTTGACGCATTATTTACTACGCTATTGTCGCAAGTAAGAACACCTCTTAATCAAATGCAAAAATCATTTAACTTCTATAAGTCAATTTAGAATTAAACAAAGATCTTATAGTCTTCTTATATGCAAAAATCATTTCTTGTTATATGCAAAAATCTTATAGTCCTTAAGCTGTTGCACTACATTCATTACAACGCAACCATATACGAAGGTCCATAATCGTTGCAATAGGTCTATTACAACGACATCGAGGCCCATTGCAATGATTTTGATGTATTGGCTTTTCCCTTCAATGTATTAGTAGTGCACCTGTCTTGATCTTATAGTTTTGATCTCAATTAATAGTTCATCTAGTAATATGTAATCCACTTTCTAAATTATTGAAATTAACTCGTACTTTCTCTATTTCTCATATCATCATATTACATATAACGACACCTTTATAAAAGATTTAACAAAAGACTAAAAAATTTTAAATCATCATTAAAAATCATGGTGATTTAAGGAAGATTCCTTAAAAATAACTCTAAAACTAAATACAGCATATTTTTCATGGATATTGAAGCTAGGGAGCATAAAGTTTTTGGAGCTTAGATTGAAATTTCCCTAATACTATATTTGAATGATAATAAGCAGATATGGAGGAAGAGTTTCAGTGATTGGAGATGCATCTTCACTACCCAAAACCCTCCAAAAAGCTATTGAACATATAGAAGAAGGAACAAAAGACAACACTGAATTTCACTTGATAATGGCAATGAGTTACAGTGGACAAAATGACATAGTGCATGCTTGTCAAAGCATTGCTGCAAAAGTGAAAGATGGGCTTTTACAACCTGAAGACATAACCAAATCTGTGTTCGAACAACAGCTTCAAACTAAGGTTACCAATGTGCCATCCCCTGATTTGCTCATTCGAACAAGCGGCGAGTTTCGAGTTAGTAACTATTATCTATGGCAATCAGCTTATTCTGAGATGTACTTCACTGATACACTTTGGCCTGATTTTGGAGAAGATGAGTTTATAAAGGCATTAACCTCGTTTCAGCAGAGAGGGAGACGCTTTGGCAAAGCATAAGGTTGTGGAATATCTTGTATGAGCAGAACTTGCTATATTTATTGTGAAATCGCTGAAATTCTATTTTAGTTATAGTGTGATTGCATGTTTACTTCATAATACTAGACTTGTAACATTATTGTTTGCATGGATTGTTGTAAGCATAAAGCTACTAAATGCTAATTATGCATGTTATGTGCTTATATTTTTAGTAAATGCTATGAAGTTTCGATCATCATATGTTTAGGCAAGTGAAACAAATAATGTTTAAGGATACCATAATTACCATTCGCCAAATACCAACTGGAGTTGGCGTGAGTGGTTAAAAGACCTCTCGCTGCTTAACCAAAGTCTCGGATACGAACCTTGGGTATGGAAAAAATCCCAGCTGGGAGGGATGCTGCCCTTTGAGGTAGTACTCATGCAAACTATCGCAGGAGATTAGTCCACTCGTCGAAAGCGGTGGATAACTCCTCGTAGTAGGACCAAAAAAATAATCATTCACCAAATAATAGAATTATAATAATGAACAATCATGATTAATTTTGAAGACACCAACAAATTTGATGTAACTATAAATGAAGTAATTTTGATTTATACTTCTCTAGGATAATCGTGAAGATACCCAAAAGTTTTTGATTCCCGAATTGCGGAATTCTTTTTTCTTTTTCTTGATTCATGTGATGATGTCTCTGAAATACTTCTTCTTTAGTTCTAATACTCTTTCTCTTCTGATCTCCTATACCACTAACTACAGCTTTTTCACTAACCCTATACTAAGAAATTAAAAGAAGGGAAGTGAAAAAAAGGGGGAAAAACTATAACGAGCAAAATCTGACGTAGTACCCATACCCCAGATGATCAAAATAATGAACTGAAAATTCAATGGATCAGCTAAGTTTCTTGACTATCACAGCCCAGGTATGGACTCAAGATTATACTTGGCAGAAGGTGTCTCAGCAGCTTCTTCGTTCTCTTGTAACTTCGGCTTTTCCACGGTCTCGAGAGCCTGTAAATATGTATGTGAAGCATTACGGTTCGGTGGAGGGCTAGGATTACTAATTCGGCTTGCCAGAAAGCGACGTATTAATCCCCGTAAAAAAGGAGCCATTGTGTCCGGCTCATGTTCTAGATAATACATCATCCCACCCATGCACGCACAAAACAAAGCCACCTGTTTAAGGTAATAGAAATAGTTACCAAAATGCAACAGAAAAGAAAAACATCTCCAGATTAACGCTTCCAGCCAACCATGCAACAGAATGGAAAAATAGATAAATACAATGAAAAAGAAAAGACACAACAATCACAAACACCCAATTATAGATTTTGGTCAAGCGGGGTCTTTTCGGGTGGGGAAAAGGGGATGTAAACAGTCTTGCTCTTATCCATTGATAAAAGAAAAGGCTGTTCATAGTGAACAATTAGACAGAAGCAGTGCAGACTCCACAAAAAAACATTGGCATGCCAAAAACAAATCAAAGACTTTCATCAAGTGACATTTTCTGGCAGATCTCAATGAGTGAAAAGGCAGTTAGTACTTGGTCCAGCTAAAAGTTTGATATCTCAGGACTCGGGAGTACCAATCAATTGGGAGGACAGATGAATAAATTCTAAAAATATATTCATCTTAAAATGGATGAAATAATAAATTCGAAGTCATAGCCAAGATGTAGAACGGAAATAGATGAAACAAGAAAAAAGAAAGGGATTGGAGGTCGAAGCTTACCTCGGCATTCTTAATATGTGGAAGCAAATGGCGATTTATTAAAATGTACCATAAAGAATCTCCAGCACGTGGAAGAACATATAAAGCAAGTTCACTCCGCCTACTTTTCTTTTCCAACAAAACCGAAAGGGCAGCGACTCCACCCGAGATCCAGTATACAAGCTTGTGGTCTTGTGACGCCACTTTTCTGTGGAAACAAATGACACTCTGCATTCCAGAGTAAAATCAAAGTTGTTACAAGTGGATCCAGAAGATATATCGAAGGAAGTGAGAGAAAAAGCTACCTGAAAGATCCCAACAAATGCTGACAAGAATGTTGTTGAGCGAACAGCACCTTTCAAAGCAAGCCAGCAAGTTCGAGCTGGTGAATCCATGAACTACAAGAAAAGGGATTTCGCTTCAGGTAATCATACATCCAAGACTAACAAAAATTTTAGACAGCTCAGAAGCTTCTCAATACGAAATGCTCAAAATCTACATCCAAGAAAAAACATCAATCCTAAGACCTGAGCTCAATGATCACAGTGAGGTATGAAAACATGCTTCTTCAAGTCTTGGATACAGGGATATCCACATGTTTGAGAATGGCCCCTCATTGATATATATAAAATTAACCTATACTTCCCAGGAGACAAATAGGTTCTCGTTACCTTAGCGATTTAGCAATCCTATAAGTACCACCTTTTAGAGCAATCTCTATGCACGTCAGAAAGTAATACATACTAGTCCATAAACAAAAATAGCACCCATGTTCTAGTGTTGTGAGGAGTCTGCAGCATATATTTCACAAAACCACCCCCAAAATGTAATCGATCAGCATGAGTGTTACATAAAGAAAATAAATATCCAACACAGGCACTTCTTCTGTAACTTCCAATCTCTATGCTGAACAAAACAAGCAGCATAACTAAGTATAACTAGAAAATTGTTGCTGCAACAACTATATTGAGCTATACACATGAGAAATGACAAAAGAATGATTTCCTCAAGATAGTACCTTCTGTAAATGCAGAACCACGAAAGGTACAAAGGTCAATGAGAAGTACAGTGGAAAAGTTTTCCTGAAGGTAGATGATGCTGCATTCATATCGTGGGCTAAACATGACTGCGTATTTGGATGAATAATGGAGCAGGGAATTATGGCGGGGAACTCTTCCAAGGACACTGAATCTTGGACCCCTGTACTTGACAAGTACGCTGACAATGAAGCCACATCCACTGAGCTGCCTCTACAACAGTCTCTGACAGCCTTGTACACAGGTGCTGCCACTGGTCCCGTTTTCTGAATGAATTCTTGATAGGATTTTGGTAAGCTCTCAGGACGCATTATGAATGAATACATAACCTGAGTAAAGTATCTCCAAGTTAGATGGTCCAAGAATGTTCAATCTCAGTTGTTAGTTGAAAATGAAAATCCAATAAATATATAATGATCTATGATATATAGAGGGAGGGAGGATCCAATGAACACATCTTAAAATGAGTACTGCTCGTACAGTTGAACCTTTAGTTGAAATAATAAACCTTATAAAAGAAGGCAAAATGAACCTCAAGTTAAAAAAAGAAAAAAATAAACCAACTAAACAATGAACCTTTAATGGGGTGTTTGTTTAGAGTGATAAGGAGTGTGATAGGGATAGAGTATCCCCTGTTTTGCTATATCATTTGTTTGTTTGAGAGGAAATTAGTTATCCCACATGATAAGGATGAGAATAAAAGGCCTCTTATCCCTCAAATCCTATACCTAAGGGGGGCAGGTATAAGGAGGGATAAGGATTTCGGAGAAAAAGACACATTTGTCCTTAATGAAAAGGAAGGAGGGGTAGAATTAACAAAGGCCTTTTAAGTAATTTTGTAATTTATTTCCCTATCTATTTCTATAGATACCAAAGGAACAAATACTATTACATTCTTATCCCACATATCGATCTCCCATCCTTCGCCACCCCTTTATTCCCATAATCCCTATCCCACATACCAAACATTCCCTTAATTCAAAACAGACAAACCCAAATATTTTACCTTGATCTCACAAAATGAACCTCTAGTTCAAAACACGATGAACCTGTGGTTCAAAAATATAAACCTTCAATACAAATTTAACATGAACCAGCAGAAAAAATGAACCCTCTATTTCAAAAAAGGTGATCTCGAAAAATAGAATGCACCTTTAGTCAAGAAAAAAGAATTAGCATTTTAAACAATATGAACCTTCAATATTCTAAAAAAAATAGAATCAAATAAATGAACCTTTAGTTCAAAAAAGATAGATCTGAGACCTGAAATGAGTTATAAAAAAGAAACAGAATCTTCTGTTCAGAAAAGATGAACCGATGTGTAAAAGAAAAAAAGTAGTGCGCTGTAGTTTGACCTTGAGTTCCAAAAAAAAAAAAAAAAAAGATTCTGGATCAGCTGTTCAGAAAAGATGAAGCTCACCTTAGTCATTTTAAGCTGTTGTACTCTTTTTAAGAAGATACAACAATTTTAAGATGTACTCATTTGATTTAAAATTTGATCAATATCATCCTATTCCTATATATAATTCTGGATAAAGATATAGGATCATATTGATCAGATGAATTAGCTAATGCAATTGGTGTCATTTACAGGGTTATACATATAGCGAATCAGTTCATTAGGCTGTTAGCTGCTTTCCCAAAATTTTGCTGGAATATTAACAAATGCGTCAAACATAGCAAAGCATGCAAGAAATCAGGGGCTTTTCTCAAACAGTAATTCAAAATATTTACAAGGTAGAAATAGAAAATAATGAAGCAGCTAAAGCATAAATTACCTGAGCAGATGACAAAGCAAAAAGTAAAGAATCCCCGTGTCTCCAATGACTTCCCCAGAAATGAAATTTGTTCTTGGATTTAGCAGAGTTATAAGCACACTGACAGCAGAAGAAAGAAAACACTGTCAGGTGGCACAAAAGGCTCACATTATCATCAAACAAAACCACATAAGCTCAGTTACATGAATGAACAGAAATCGACTTTAGTCAATGTACAAGAAGCAATTTCGTTGATACCTGAGCTAGCCTGGCAAGGAGATACAAAGCTAGAGTACGCCTTCGGTTGGGATCATCTAAAGCTAAGATTGACAAGCCTGCAACAGAGCCTGCTAAGATTCTGCTCCATCATCAGCTTTAACAAAGTTATCAATATGTGATACAAGAGTTTTCATAAGCTAACAAGCACATACAACACACAACTACTATGAGCAGCTAAAAAAAAACCACACAAAATAGTCTGCACTGCAAACTTACACATTGAGAGGAGTCTCCCTTCTTCTCAACTTTCTCAGTAGACATCTTAAGGCATGATAGGATCCAGTAAAACCACCAAAAAGCAACCCAACACGACAAGCTTCCTCTCTAACAATCAGATCCTTCTCTGAGACAAGTTGCTGGCCAAAAAAGCAAACCAACAAGATCCAAAATCAGGCAAGAAATTGTTTGTTTGTTCTATGCACAATATATAAGAAACCCACTATCATCCGTAATGAGGCTCCCGTATTACACTGGGATGCAAGAAAGTACACAGTTTTACCCTAGCAACTACATAGTACAGACTAAATATATCAATTGCTGTAATGCTTAGGCCATTGCAATTTAAGGCAGAAATTCAACCCCACATGCAGGATAAAACAAGACTAATACTTCACATACGGTATTTACAACTCATTATAAGCAATAAGAGACTTTTATGGTTCAAGAACATGAACGGCCAAATCTGAAAATCAAACTAGCTCCATTGCCATCCTAGCAAGAGCAAACCTAATTTGCAAATAAGGGATCCCGAGTCACAAGAATAAAACAGGCATACAACAAATGCCTTGTGGACTGGTCTAATGAGGTATTCGGAACATCAATATTCAATACACTCCTTGCACATAGAAATTCCTTATACTAAATTATTATAACATAATTTACTCTGAAGGGCATATTAGTTAAGAACCCTTGATTAGACTTGTAACCAAAGCTTTTTCCCTTCCTTGATTTCCCCTTGATGCTTGAAATGCTAGATTTAGAGGGTTTTATAGATCCGAACCATAACTTTCGTACAACTGTCAATCTCCACACAGAAAAAATTGTGGAAGACCATTCCGAAAGTGTAACCCTATGTTGTGCAAGCTATCATATCTTGGGCTATGGTGAAAGACTGAAAAGCCTCGCTACATAGAGAATATTAAGTCACGTTCCCAACAGTATTGAGACATTGGACAATCAGGAAGCAGTATCGGAAAGCTAATCTATTATATGCCGGGATATAGGAGAATTCAAGCACCTATGAGAAAAACTTGCTACTCCAACGTCCAATATTAAGCAAATAATTTATTTCAACATAAATTACCCCAGGTCAGCCACCACCACAATCCCCATAAGCAAGTTACATCTCTTTTAAATAGTTGATTAGTACATGCAAGTATGTATCTAAACGGTAAGATTACTCCTATTACACATTTAGTCGACTTTTCGAAATGCATTAAACAAAGGGCGTATGAAGCAATTTTTTTAACTCCTTAATAACGGTGGTAATGAGCAAATGGAAGGCGAGCTCACCTGAACTGACATGATAGAGTCAAAATTCTAAATCTGTGAGGGTCTTAGAGCAAAAATTTTTTATAAGGAATAACCCATAAAACAATTCAAGCCCTGAATTTGACTGGTTGAACCCCTGAAATCGGCCCAATTAGAAAACAATAAAAAAAATTAATACTTCCTCCGTTCTGTTTTAAATGAAACGTTTGCTTTTTCACGCAACCCAACACGCTTCTTTAATCATTAATATCTTTAGTTGTGCACGCGTAAAAAATATAAAAAAGTTATAATTTGATAGTATGCATCGAGACGAATCTAACAAGATCCCACTTGACTATGTTTTTCTTTATATAATGGCGATAAATTGGAGTCAATATTGATCAATGAATAGTGTCATTTTGCACAATGTTTCATTTAAAACAGGACGGATGAAGTATTACAAATTTGGAAACCAATACTTCAGCAAAACATACAATTCCAACATTCGAAGTTCCAAACCTTTTCTTTCTCTCCAGTTTTCTTACACTCCATTTCTATTTACCTGCATTCCTCTCCTAACTCTTCTTTTTTGAAATATAATTCACTACACTATTAATCAAAAATTTCATAGTCAACTCTCAAATGTGCACGAGCCTTCTTACTAGAACCAAACTCAAGGGCGGTGATACACGTTTAGTAAGAAGTTGTCGTAAGGCCAAGGACTTGATTGACGCTATAATGCATTGAAGACTTCTTGTATTCAGCTAAACTGACAATATAACATGGCTAGAAGTCATCTTGTGCATGACAGACATACCCAGTTGCCATCGTCCCCGAAGTCCAGTGATGGAGAAATATATTTGTAGGAGTTAAGGCCATTGAAATCGAAGTTTCTTTTGGACATGAAAGTAAGTAAATTGTTGAAATATATAAATAAAAAACATGAAAAAATATTGCAGTCGAAAAAAGAACCCCAACTGTGGATAAGTGGTGGTTAGGCCCAGAACCCTACCCAGTTCACCATGGCTAGAAGTCTATGGCGCAAAACACCTATCAAGTATCAACCAGTCCAATAAGGGTCTTATCAGACCAAGCCCGGCATGTCTATCAGCCTACTCACACAGCCAATGATCACCTCTTTTTAAATCTTAAGTGATGCTACAACCAAATACATCAAGGGTCCCAATCCTTTACTCAATTACCCTCAGGGAAAATCTAAAGGAACATACACATCTCTTACAGCATCTATTAAACCACATGACATGTCATAACTTTCTATAGACATAAACTTAGCTACATCATCTGGAAGTACTTTGTAATTGGTCAGCATTCTCAAATGCCTACTTAATATAAAAATTACTCTAGTTCCTCATTTGGTTATAGTACTACCTTCTACGAGGCTAGCATAGAGCTTCAATGCATATAGATCAAACTAAACAAGCAACCAACCAAGCTACTATCCCCACATTATAGCATCCTTAATACAAGCAAGATAGTTCCGATAAAGTTCTACATATGGTATATGTTGCATAGACTCTTCCTCACAAAGTGCCTTCCTTGATTTCATGGCCAGCAACTACAGCTAGACTAGGGTAGGTTTACCCATCCAAGAAAATGGGATAATATTGTTAAAATATACTAGGTACAAGGCTCAGTACTACTTCTTCATCTTATTCGAAACAATTCCACTTTCATTGTAGAAGAAATTTTGTTTATAACAATATGGACCCCCGGTTCAACTTCAAAGCAACCAAAGATCAAGTACTCCCTTTGTCCCATTGTATTCATCTAATTGCTTTTTCACGGTTCCCAATGCAAATTTCTGATCATTAATTTCCTTCAATTATGTTGGCATAAAAACAATGAGAAAAATAATTTTTTAACATTATTTACTGAAATGAATCTAACAAAGCCTCACTGCCTCACATGATAATATCTTTTCATATACATTGGTGGGAATTCATAGTCAAACTTTTAGCTCAACAACTGAGACATTCCTTGTAGGCAGAATAAAACAGGATGGAGGGACTATTGTTCAGTCTCCAGAATCACTTTTAATTTTCTAAATGTCTTCTCAATGATAAGTTTCACATTCGGCAATGTTTTCTAAATTCTAAGTTATAATGGTTCGGATATACTGACATAATCGACTACATAAAACAACAATGTCACCAATTTCTGATTCAAGAGTTTTTAAAAAACACTAAAAAGTCAAATTCAGTTAGTAAAATATGAATCACACCTAGAAGGAATGCCATGAGTACATGATTGTACAAATCCAACTCCGAAATTCCGGATCCGTCGATGCGATCTACAGTTCTTCAACAAAATTGCATTATAATCTGCCTAATTAATCATCAGAGTTTAATCAAACATTCAATCTACCTACTGTTTACATCTCTACCACCTTTCCGCTCTTCTGCTGCTCACTAGCACGACTCACAACCAAATTGCCATACACTAGATATGGAGGAATGTCCTAAGAGTTAAAAGACATATCCGACAGGCGACAATTACTAAATATTACTAGAAATACATTATGGAGATAATTAACTACATTAGATTCGTAACCACGTTTATTTGCTAGAGAATATTTGCTAGAGAATAAATGTTGGTGGGTACGACCATGATGATTGGGCCTACAACTAAACTAGTATAATCATATGAAATCACACTTTATGTATATGATCCTATGATATATATTAGGAAATAGTTTCCTGCAATGCTGCTATATACGCATCTATATGTTCCTACAAAACACGCTACACTTTGCTCGTCATCTACGATTCATAAAGCTGATTTCGGTCTCCACACAAAATCTACGATCAACAACATACTTAAACAACATTTGCTAGAGAACAAATGTTGGTGAGTAGGACAATGATGATTGGACCTACAACTAAACTAGTACAATCACATGAAATCACACTTTATATATATGATCCTATGATAAATTAAGAAATAGTTTCCTGCAATTCTGCTATACATGCATCTATATATTCCTACAAAACACGCTACACTTGCTTGTCATCTACAATTCATAAACCTAAATTCGATCTCCACACCAATTCCACGATCAACAACATACTTAATTCACAACAACATTTGCTAGAGAATAGATGTTGGTTACTAACACAATGATGATTGGACCTACAACTAAACTAGTATAATCCTATGAGGTCACACTTTATATATATGATCCTATGATATATGTTTAAAAAAATCGTTTCTTGCAATTCCACTATATATGCATCTATATGTTCCTACAAAACACGCTACACTTGCTTGTCATCTACGATTCATGCACCTAATTTCGATCTCCACACCAATTCCACGATCAACAACATACTTTATTCACAACAACAACATTTGCTAGAGAATAAATGTTGGTTAATAATACAATGATGATTGGACCTACAACTAAACTAGTATAATCCTATGAGGTCACACTTTATGTATATGATCCTATGATATATGTTATAAAAAAATCGTTTCTTGCAATTCCACTATATATGCATCTATTTGTTCCTACAAAACACGCTACACTTGCTCGTCATCTACAATTCATAAACCTAATTTCAATCTCCACACCAAATCTACAACAACAAAATTGAGTGAAGAAACTTATACCTTGAGATCAAGTAAAGAAGAGTAGGAATGACGACGAGCAAGCTTAAAAGCACGAAGCAAGATACCAATACCAACACGAACGCCATAAGAGAGAAGGAAGCTCTGGCAGAGATTACCAATTGCGTGCGCAACACAAGACTCGTCAGGGTGGTCGCAGGGCGGGTAGTGCGGGCCGCGAGCTGCAGCAGCGCGAGTTAGCTGACGGCGCTGGAGCTCTTCAATGGCTTCCTTGAGGCGCTCTTCCGCTTCACGAAGGCGGCGATCGGAGGAGGCGTCGGAGGCGTCGGAGTTAGGGGAGGAGAGAGAAGGTGGTGGAGTTGATGGTCGCATTGTGGTTTGTAAGAAGGATTTTTGGGGGTTTTCTCAGCATCTCATGATGATGATGATGACGACGATGTTGTTTTGAGGAGAGAGAAAATTTGGGGATAGAGTAATGGAAGTGGGAAGTGTTTGTTTAATAAAGGTGGTGGGAAGTGTTTTCTGGTTTTGGGTAAGAAATGGGGAGGAACGGTTTTTCAGTTGTGGGCAAAGGTAAGAGTTTTGTTGTATCCCTAAAAGTGGAAGGTTTGTTGTGAAAATTGACATCTAAACTACCCAATTAAACTCACTTTTGAGTTTTGTTGAGAATTGTAACTTGAACAATCACTAGCGTTTGGTTCATATAGTGGTATAGATTTGGAATCAGAAATGAAATCAAGGTGGTATAGGTTTGGAACTTGATACCTAATAACATGTGTTTGGTTTTATTTGGAATTGAATTTTTTTTTTCTTCTATTTGATACCTTGAGGTATTGGTATGAGTCATACCCACCTACCCCTTTGGGTTTCTAAACCCCATATCTTATAGGTTTGAGATATTAGTTTTAAATATATTAATTTTGTAAACAAACACTAGGTATATATGGGTTTTGCTCATTCTAAACTCATACCTCATATCAGAATCATATGAACCAAACGCTCAATTCTATGAAAAAACAAAAACTTCAAAAATAAAAATAAATAACCCACCTCCCACCCCCACCCCCACCCCCACCCCCACCTCCCACCCTCAACCTCAAACCCCCCCTCTGAAATCACCAACCCCACTCACAATACCCCAACACACTCGGAAAACTAGATCATAAGATCTTGTGTCGAGGTGTTGGGATGGTTGTGGGAGGGTTTAAGTGAGTTAGAGGGGTGGGTTGGTAGTTTTGGGGATAGGGAAGGAGGTTTTGAGGGTGCAAAGGTGGTGTTAGGGGTGGGTGAGGAGGCTTCGGAAGTGGTGTGGTGGTTTCAGGGGTGTGGAAGGAGGCTTCGGGGCGTGGCGAGGCATGGTGGTTTCAGGGGTAAGGGATGAGATTTCGGGAGTGAATTGGTTGTTTTGGGAGTGGACGAAGAAGGTTCACCGTGTTAAATCGGTTACAAACAAGTCAATGATCAATATGAGAATATATCTCCTAAATGTTGAATTATTAAATAATTATCGAAAGATTGGATTAATTTTGGTGAACTTGTAAGAGATTATATTATACAACCGGTATAAGAGACAAGTTGTGTTTAAGAACTTTGAGAGATGTCTTTAAATCAGGTGAAGGGTTTGAGAGGGGAGGATATGGGCTTTTATGAGAATTGGGCTTGGACTTAGTAATCCTGAATCCTAAGATAGGTTAGGGCATAGTTTTTCCTTTCTCCTATCGAAAAATAAAGCGTAAGAATTTCCTCTTCAACATAGTTATGAATTAGGAAATGTGTTTTTTATCATGCTAATATTATCTCAACAATAGGGTTTTTAAGTGTCTGTTGTGGAAGGACTTATTACCCTCCTTATTTGTACCGAGTTAATATGAATAACATGTGTAAGTATTGCCAGCTAGATAGTACCTAACTAATGAAATACGTTTTGACCAAGTATTTGTGAGGGCATCACTCACTAGTAGAAAAAGGTCAATTTGCGTCGGACCTTGGACCCCTATTTGCGTCGGACATTGGTCTGACGGCACAGGTCTCGACGCAGATGAGCTAACAATGATCTGCGTCGTACGCGAGAACGACGCAGATAATTTGGCTATTTGCGTCGCACTATGTATACTATGCGACGTAAAATACCCTCCCCAGCCCCCAGAGGAGAAACTATGTACGTCGCACCTGAGGCAACGTGCGATGCACAATACCCTCCCCAGCCCCTCAGGCAATGTGTGTCGCACCTGGCCAAGGTGCGACGCAAATGAGCAATGTGCGTCGCACAGAGGCAAGGTGCAACGCACATTGCCCCTGCCATCCAGGCTGGGCTGGAAAGGGCAATGTGCGTCGCACCTTGCCCAATGTGCGACGCACATTACTAATTTGCGTCGCACCTTGGCCAGGTGCGACGCACATTGCCCTTCCCAGCCTATGGCAGGGGCAATGTGCGTCGCACCTTGCCTATGTGCCGAGTTAGTATGAATAACATGTGTAAGTATTGCCAGCTAGAAAGTACCTAACTAATGAAATACGTTTTGACCAAGTATATGTGATGGGCATCAGTACTTAATCATTTACATGTTATCATGTTGATTGACTAAAAGTTACATAGCAAACCATTACTAATGGGTCTATGTAAGGCGTGTAATAATTATTGGGGATAAAATATGTTTGACCACTAATTGTAATGAGTCGTAAAAATAGTCTCATCATGCTAAAGAGCTAATTAACTATTTTCATCGAGTCTCAACATGATCGCAATACTAAGCTCTTAGTGCAACTATTGATAGTCTCATCATGTTTTTGTCGAGTTTATTGTATAAATATTATATCTCATCATCTCATTTCTCAATCAGCTTATCTTGCAATAGTCCTATAAAAAAAACTTATCTTGCTATGGTGCAACACTGGATTGGAGTTGTCACTGAAACCCATGAGAATTTTGAAGAATTTGATTAAATAGTTAATATTGTTGACAATGATGTCGTTGTGATTGGACACAATGTTAATAAGAAGAAGAAGGTTAATGTGTATGTTAGTATTCCTATACGAGAAATTAGTAAGATCTTTTCGATTGTATGTGTCAGAAAATGAATCGTATCGTTGTCTTTCCCAAAAAGTAGTTGCTTGCTCAGATTGTACACTGGGAGAATTTTGTGCATTATAGGAGCAAAACTCTTGATTGAAATGAGCTTGAATGCCACAAACTTCACATAAATATTAGCCATAGTGGGGGATAGAATTTGTACACATCATTAGTGGCGAAGCACTAGGTATGTGTATTCTTCAATGAGTAAACTTTTTGAGAGAGCACATCTAAGTTGAATGGAAAGGTATCATAAGAATTATGTTCATGATTGCCTTCCTTTATTGGCGATGCTCAAGTATTGTTGTAACGATTACCAGTCGTGTTTATTAAAAAATTGTGGTCTTCATGAGTTTCATTGTCGAGGATAACTTCTCTTGAAGGAAAATATATCTCTTACAAATTTGCATCACTAACAACTTTTCAAGTTTGTATTGTGGATATGAACGACGCAAATCTTCACCACTCCTAAATTTTTTGTAGAGATATTCCATAATCTTGAGTGAATTTAGTCAATGTATGTCTCATCTTATTGGTCTTGCCAGGAGGATCATATTTCACTAGATGCTCTGACTATTTCATTCCAAGTAGTATAATTAGTTTCAATAAGATCAAGTCAAAAGAAAAAAAAACCACGATTTTCAATTGATATGGAGTAATACTTTGGTGTTTAAAGCACCATCGACTATAAGAATATTTACGAGTGGAGGTAAAAATCTTTTGTAGATGGATGACAAACTAATTTTATTGCATTATATTAAACAAAGCTAGTGCTTCTTAAAGTTAGATATATCCATGTTTGGTATATTGATAGTCATAAGCACAGTATTCATGACGGTGAGTTGTGCATGTAGTCTATCAAAAAATTAACAAAAGTTGTTTAGTAGAACATAATAGACTATTTTTAGTGGAAACTTTGTTCGATCTTTTTTGAATGTGAAAAGCTAACACTCATGGAACTCCTTATGAAGCTTTTTGCATTCAAATTCATTTCACTAGTTGTAGGTGTCCCTCTTAAGGAGTTCAATCTTTTCGATTTATGATTCATCATTACCATCTAATAAGTTCATAACCTTGGTCAAATTACATACACTAAACATGAATACTTAAAAATAATTTTAAGTAAATAGTTTGTCACACATGGTGGTTTATTAATTTTTCTTAGCATGGCTACTATGATAATAAACTCCTCACTTAAAGATGATCTTAAGTCATACATTATAAATCAAATGATGCATCAACATGGATAGTGAAGAGTTAGTACTATGAAGATTTTAGAAGTAGTTAGGTAGACTTATCATAACTTCAATAGAAAACAATACAAGAATGAAGTGGAAACAAATGAGCGATACATACTTAAAATTATTATACTACTCCTAAATTTACCAAAGTTTCCTCCTAAAATCGTGTCCTACACAAGTTAGCTTCCTTGATAACTTCCATCATATATGCATCAATATAATTTACTAGATGAGTAGATGTTTGGATTTTTTCATGAATTAAACAAAAAACAAAACATTATATTCTCTTTACCTTTTTTAAAAAAGAAAAGCTAAATACAGTCCTAAGGGCTGCATATAAGAAGCTAAAAATGGAAAAAACAAAAATTAACTGATCATTTATTATATATATTAATGCAAACTTTTGTAATAAATTTACAACTAATTTGCACTGTAGCTATGACCCTATTTGACAAATAGAGTTTAGAGTTTAGCTATTAGAGTTTAGAGTTTGCTGTTAAAGTTTTGACTTCTTGTTCAGCATATTCGATTGCTGATTTGACAACTTTTTTTTATAAATATGTTTGGAAACATTTAACTGATTGCTAAAAGCTTATTGCCATTTGTTTGAGTAAAATGACATTTATAGACATTTTAATACAATGTGTAGTAGTATAATTAGAGGCAAAAAAAATCATTGAACATATTTGTACCTAATCCTCTAAAGAAAAAGCTCCTATTATAAGCTTTTTCATGAGTTTTTATTTCAAAAACTCTATTTTACCAAACATCCCTTCTTGAGTTTTTGACAAACACCCCATGTATTTTATATCTTATATGTAAATCAGAACTGCATATAACATAACTCTAAAAAACATTCATAAATCATAATCCAATCTAATTAACTCCAAATAATATACAACGACGTAAAATCAAAACTACGACTATTGCCTACAGGTAAAGAGAACCCACTCCTAAGTCCTAAATTCCCAAGTCCTAACATAGTAAGATAACATGACAACATACATTTTTTTTTTTTTGGTGTTTGCACCCGGTTCACTCTTTGAACTACATCCGGATCGAGGTCAAGTTCGGGATAGTTATGTTCCATTTCTCTCCCAAAGATGTTGCGAAAATTCGAACACGAGTCCGTCCTACCAAAATCAATCGCTACTGTGCCAACACTTACTTGACAACATACATGACCACTACGTCTACTAGTCTACTACACTTTTTCTCTAGTGTCAAAAGTTGCTAAATTCTACAACAACACACACGCACACATAGGTTTAGCCGTTTAGCCCGACTTGCCAAAAAAATCTCAAATCGAGGAGAGAGAAAATGGAGCACCCTGAGCTTCACTCACCAGAACACGACGACTATGGCGAAGAAGATGTTGCTGTTTACGACGGTGAGATTCCCGATGCTGATGTTGCAGGAACTGATGCGGAAGACGATTCTAAATCGCAGGTTTCAGACCTACTTTCTCTCTCCTCCAACTTCTTCTTCTGCTCTTTTGTTGTTGTTGTAGTAATTTGTAAACCTAATTTGTTGTTTTTTGAATCTCAATAGAATCTTGAAGATATGAAGAAGAGGTTGGAAGAGCTTGAGGATGAAGCTGGTGCGCTTCGTGAAATGCAGGCTAAAGTTGAGCAAGAGATGGGAATTCCTGAAGGTATTTATTTTTTGGAATGTAATTGATTATTTTCTAATTTTTTCGTCCTTTTGTTGTTTTTGATTTATATTTTTTTTATCAAGCTTATTTTGTTCATTTTAGGGGTTAGGGATTGCTGAATATTAGAGATGTTAGGAAATTTTATCTTGTTACTCTGACTGCCCGTTTGGTTGGTGGTTATAAATAGTGGTAATGGTAATGAAATTTAGAGTAAATTTGTAAAAAAATTATCATGTTAATGACCATTGAAATGAAACTTTATCACAAAACATGTGTTTTCCAAATTTCCATTACCACCCAATACCACCTTCCGAAGTGGTAATGGATAGTAATTAGATTTTAGGAAGAAAATGGATATCTTGGGATAAAGTAGCATTACTATAGGTAATGACATTGAATTCTAGTGCAAATTTACACTATAATACATTACCATTTTCACTATTTATGACCTCTTACAAAATGGGCAATTAGGGATCGTTTGGTTCAAAAATATGGAATGGGAAGGGAATGGACTCAAATAGAGGAGGGATGGTAACAAAAATATATATATTTTTTTAATGGGTGTTTGGTTCAAGCCAAGGAATGGAAATGAATGGTAATTTTTATCACCAAGTAATGGATTTTGTTACTAGAGGTGGAGGGGAAGATATTAAATTGGAGAAATCTATTACCATCAAGTAATGATAATGGATTGATGAGGGGTTAAACCAAACAAGAAGAAAGAGAATCAGTTTTTGATTCCGTTTCTTGGAGCCCTAAAATAATGAACCAAATGTACTATTAATATATTCTTTTGGTTGTGAGGGGAACATTTTCTTGGGAAATATGAGATGTTTTCCTCCCAACAAAACGCAGTCTAAATACTAATTAACAGGCTATTTACCAGCTTAGCCTCTTTTTGTACTGTTTTGGCATGTATTTAGTAAACTCTTGATTGGAAAGGAAATCCTTTACTCATTTTATCATTTTAGGAATCATTGCAGATGATAAGAATTCAAATTCCATTTAAGGCTATGCTGTTTGATAATATGAAGTATCACATTTGGAACTGAGATTTGGTTTCGAAGAAAAAGGTTTCGAGCTTTTTTGCTAGAGAAGTTTCAAGTGAAACAGGTAAAGGGAATCAGACTTATTGGAGAGGGAGGAGGGAAGGAGGAAGGTGAGGGACATGTAAGATAACGCGCCATTTCTTTTCTTAGAAAAGGAAATTCTTTTACCCTTGGGAAAACTAGTTTTAAACTAAGAATATTGTTTTCTTCACCTAACAAAGCATACTGATTTAGCACTATTTGCTATGATTGCTGGATGCAGTTTTGCGAGATTATGGAGGGACGGTTAAAGTTAATCTTGCATATATCAAACCTTAATAGCCTAGGGGCAGCACATTTATTGTTTAATCCCTTTGGATTGATTTGGTGTGATGCTTAAATCTCACAATGTTATTTTAATTTCATAAATTTTCTTTTATTTCCCCTCCTAAAGCAAACAATGATTTGTATCAACAATCATTGATATCTTATGGAATAATATAGGAACTACTTTCAGACTTTTCATTTTGGGGTTTATACATATAGATCCTTTAATAAGAAACTTTGAGGTAACTTGAAAAACATACTTTTATATTTTTATTTATTAATATTGGCTAATTGCAATTGGTGAATGTTTTCACTCTTCTATTGATTTTTAATATTTTTTATATGATATGAAGAATCTACCAGTGCTAACCCGACTCAAGCTGAAAAGGAGGAGGTCGATTCCCGTTCAGTATATGTGGGCAATGTGAGGCTTTTTCCATCTTCTTAATTTCCTTTATTTCACATGCTATTAATATATTACAATTGTTGCCATGTGCAAATCTGCACACTTTGGCTGGCTTTACATTTAATGTGTTCAAATCTTGTTTCTGTTTGATAAGGAGTTCCGTGCCTGAGTTTATACTTGATCTTTATATCTCATTTACATCATTGCATTTAATGGCATATTGCATTTATGCTCTCAAAGTTAGTTAGGTTATATGAACCATGCAAGTGTTAAGTTGTCTTTGGGACCTCTTCCATCTATTTCAAGCTTTAGTTCCTTATTTTTTAGCACTCCCTCCTGCAAATGACATTTACATAATTATTTGTGTATGCAACTCTTAGAGTTTGTGTCTTCTTCCTTTGCCTCCTTCCTATTTTCCTGCAGGTTCATGCCTATATATGTTTGTGGCGGAGGCTAAATTGCTATCATTGCACTGGAGCTTCTAGTCAATAGTTGTAGCATCTAGCATGTGCTTCTTAAGCTGTTTTTGATGATGGCTATATTTTGATCTCTTTTTTGGACATTAACCTTTACATTATTCAGTCCATGCTAATCCCGTGGCACAAGTAGGTAGCGATAGTAAAATATACAGCATATATGTGGTGTAGTCTTTAGATAAAACATATGTGGTGTAATAGTTGCCAGAGTAATTCTGATCTAGTGATTCTGTGCATGTCTGGTCTGGGGCATGTTGTTTTTGCTGTAAATTTTGACGGGTAGGCTTTTGACCGGTAGGCTTTTGACGGGAGGTTACTGAATAATGGGGAGTTTAAATACCAGACTATAGCATACATATGGCATTATGGCTCTCCAGAGATATATTATGTGCGAGTGTCCTGACTTTTTTTAAAATAAAATATATTGAAGTCATTTTCAGGTCTGTGTAATTGCAAAGAATAAAGTGCAACAACTGAGGTGGATTTAACAGGAGTAAGTAGACCTATCAAAAACTGTCCTGTTCCTGATTACCGGACTGTATTTTGGATAACCCATTTCAGCCAGAAGCCAAATTAGGCCAACCAGACTCGAAAAATAATATGACTAATGTAGTTTCATTCATTATATTTAATTAATTGACTGTAGACCCGCAGGTGATATGGTTTGGTATGACCTGAATTGAACCAATTAACTTGTCGATATGGCCTGGACCGAATAGATGTAATATGAACGACCCTTTTGCCACTCTAGAGTCTAGGGTTGGCAATTTACCAGAAGGTAGCAGAGAAAGGGGAAAAAGGTTTTCTTTTTCCCTTGTTCTTTGCTTTGGACAATTTGATATAGCATAGCATCACCTCAATATTGCCAACATGCCAAAATTATAGTGAAAGAGAATATTCCACAAGATCAGAAAATAAGCTAGAAGCATAGGTTCCTATGTTTAAACATACTGTATCCCCTGGACCTTATTACACTTATTGCTTTCAAATTGAATGAACCCAAAAACAAACATGAGCTAATTCTAGTGTCGGTCAGGCTCTTTTGCAGATGGGGAGGAAGAGTTGGCTTATATGCAGCCTTATCCTTTAATTAGAGAGATTATCTCAATTAGATAATAGAATGGTTGTTAAATTGGAAAACATAGTGAATCGGGATACCGAGTATTTTGATGGAATTAGATAATGGGAAGCCTGCTACATACTTCTAAGGTTTTCAATAAGCTAAAACTGTTCATGTTCTTTTCATTATCCTTTTTCTGGTCACTTTCTGCTTCTCTATTAGTCACTCTTAGCTGCTCTTAACAGATTATTTACTCATGTTGAGCTGCTATCTTTTGTAATCTTAATGAAATAAGGATTGTTGTATTGAAGTGGAACCTGTAGTCTGATAGATGTAAAATTGCTTTCTATCTCCGTGTGTTTATGTTTTTTTTTTTTTTACTTTCCTTATTTCATTTGTATATAGGTTGATTACGCATGCACCCCTGAGGAGGTTCAGCAGCATTTTCAGTCATGTGGAACTGTGAACAGAGTTACCATTTTGACAGACAGGTTTGGTCAGCCTAAGGGATTTGCTTATGTAGAGTTCGTAGAACTTGAAGCTGTCCAGCATGCTCTTCTTCTGAATGAGACTGAACTTCATGGTCGTCAGCTGAAGGTATTGTGCGTGATGCTCAATCACATTATTTGTATTAACGAATGCTGTATTAGTTTATTACATTTTCGCAATTGTTGTTCAGGTATCTGTTAAGAGGACAAACGTTCCTGGGATGAAACAGTTCCGAGGAAGAAGACCAAACCCATACGGAGGCAGATCTAGGAGGCCGTTTATGCCGGGAGCACCTGTTTATCCTGCATATGGATACGGGTATGTGTTTTTTGTCCTACTAGAGTGTAGAAACATTTTTAGATCCTATAAGCATTCCTGGCAGGCTGCAGCAGCTCATCAGGAGAACCTTGTTTGCTGAAACTGAGCTGTTAAGCCTTTTAGAGATTAAGTCATACTAGTTGTGGACTTGACAATTGCCATCTTGCTCAGCCTTTTGGGAAAATTTAACTTAGGTCTTGCAGTTCTTGTTCATCTAGTAGGAAATTTGAAACTCTGAAAACTTTCTTCGGAATTACCATATTCATGATTCAATTTTTTTAAAAGTGTCAAGTGCGTATACACGATAATGTGGTCTTTTTCTTTCGTGGCGGGTTCTTCTAGTTTTGTTTTATGTTTGTGTATTTTCTCTAAATATAATTATTGGTTATCCGGCATTGATTTTGTTACTGTTTTCTTTCTGTTGTAGGAGGACTCCTAGACTCAGACCTCCAATGCGGTACAGGCCATATTGATTATCGACTACTATCAGGTGCATTATTATTTCATGTCTGAAGAAGGGGACTTATTTTATGTTCAGAATACGAAATTTTACAGCAAACAAAGAAATTTGACAAACAAAACACGTGTAGCTGTTATAATGAAGTGATTGTAAACTGTTGTGTATTTTAAGTTTTGGGTGTAAGATTATGATTTTTACCGCCATTTTCAGATTTCATTGATGACGCTTGTGTAGTTAGTCAAGCAAGCACATTGCTGTTTACAGTAAATCTCAAAGTTGTATCAGCGCTAGCAGAATGTGAGAAAGCCACTACAACTGCTTTGATGTCGACATACCTTACTGTTCTTTTGTATAACTTCCCATTTCATTATTATTTGAGCGGATAGTATATTTGATGTTTATGAGTTACTATCATTATTCGGCTTCTGATAAATCTGTGTTGAGATTATGTCGAGAATTACATGAGTTGGAGTGGCAAACGGTTTGGTAACAAACAAGATGCTTATTTACTCGAATTTAGGTTGGGTTGGCAAACCCCTTCTCTATTTATTTGAGACTAAACGGGTAATTATAGTTGTCGTTTGCTACCAAGCCTGTTAGCCAAATGGAGCCTTGCATACCAATTGGGTATGATATTATTGATAAGTACATGAGGAAGGATGAATTAATACAATAATAGGATTTACATTATGTGCTCATCACTGATCAATCATAAAAAAATTCCAATGCATTGTACAAAAATTCGTTAACAAAATATTACAACAGTAATACAGTTGTGGTTATAGACAATGGTACATCAATTTCACACTTGTTAGAGTGAAAATGGCTTCGTGTATACATCAAATGCTTCATTGGCAGTCAATTGTGGTTCCTGCGAGTAAGGGAAAAGGTTATATTGTTAAAATTCGCGAGTAAGGGAAAAGGTTATATTGTTAAAATTCTATTATAAAGTTACTTTTAAACTCCTCCAACAAAACAAAGGAGAAAATTTGTCATATTTTATGTTATAGTTATCAATTACAATCTCTTCTAATTCGATTGCAACATGGAGGCGACACATTCATTATAACGAGGAGAGATAGAGAGGAAGAATATCGGAAAAAATGAAATGTTGCAATCAAATAGAAACACCAAAGAAAAAAGTTTTGCAACTAATAGAGAACAAAAATAGTATATGTACTATCAGTCTATCACCACAGATAAACGAAACTATATTCTTCTTTAAATGGATTGCAATTTGTGTTCTTCCAGGCTTTGAAGATAACAAATCAAGAGAGAAAATGATTTTTTTAACAGTATAGAATGTCCAAAATTTCATTTACTGTATTTTGTACATTTTTTCCATTCTATACTTGTTAAAGGTTACTCCTAGTACATTTTTAAAAATTAATGTTCAGAATGTTGAAAGGTGCAAGAAGTTCACCCATTGTGGGATGTTAGGGAAACTATGAGGGAGATGAGGTTGGTGCTAGAAGTAAGACCACTGGTCGTGAATATGACCTTGTTTTGACAACAAAAAGTAAGACAAAAAGAGCACTTCCTCCGTTTCATTTTAGTTGTGATACTTTCATTTTGGGTAATAACTTCTCTCTAACTCTCTCTTATCACACGGGACCCTTTTATTTTCATTCGCTATCTCTATCAGACTATCTTCTCCAAAATTTGCCTAGAAGTCCGTGATTTCAAAAGTGTCACAACTAAATTGAAATGGAGGAAGTACTAGAAAGCAAGTGAGAAGTTCAACAAAGTAAGAAAGATTTTAAAAGGTGGGATTTTTCTTCATTTTTTCCTATATTCGCTATTAGAAGAACATATAAGTACGAAAGTAGCGTAGACATGGTTCCTCTAAAGAATGGTGCCATAAATGGCTAATATATCAATGAAGTAAAAGCCCTATTAGCAGTCTAAAGGAGTAGTATGAGGAAAATTAATACCTGTTTTAATCCAACACCACTTCCTCCATTCAAAAGCATACTAAGGAGAGATGTAACAGCACTACCTCCAGCACCACCTCCACCACTGCTACTGTTAACATTGCGGATGGCAGACCGCATAGCATTAAGCACGTTCCCATAAGTACTTGCTTGTCCTCGCTCAATTGCCTGGATGAAGCAGTATGTCATTGCTCCAGTTGAAGTCACCTGTGATAAAGCCTGCAGAGCCAGATAATATTTAGTTACTTCATCATTCACTTTTTGCTCCTACATACTGTAATCTGATGTAATGAACTTTGAAACAGATTTAAGGAGAGGTCATTGCTTGTTACCGAAGTATCAGCAGATGTTTGATTATCATCACAGCCACTGAAGGAGATAACTTCACCACCACTAGTACCTTTCCATCTACCTGACCTTGGGCGATGATCTTCCCACACATACTGCCCACTCCTGCAATAATCGACCTGTTAGACATACTGTTTCATTTCGGACTGGCTTGCATTGTATTTGTAGAAGTCACCAAGACCTTTGTTTGTATCAGGGTTTAGTACATAAAACAGAGACAAATCCTCCCAGTGCCTTTATGTACCAGTTGGATTTGCATGATGGACAAAAAAGGAGAGGGGAAGGGGGTTGCGAATTCGCTATTTCACTATTCTTTTCTGAAGATGGGAACTGTAGGAAAAGAAATGGAGATGATCTTGATAACTTGATTGATAGAAACCATCCACAAGGTACAGCAAATTTCAGTTTACTACCCAATTGATTCATTTTTTATCAGAGAACACCTATGATACCATGCTAAAATTTACACTTTACAACCAAGATACAGTTGCATATACACCTCCAATCTTTTGGTGTCCCTTTATACAGGACATGACTGTTATTTTAAGTGATATGAAAGCCTAGTATATTATTGCACACCTTCTAAAAGATTTAGGTGGTTTTCTGAAAACAGAAACAGAAAGGAAGTAGATAAAATTTTGAATTGCAGGTGGCTTCTAAGAGCAGAAAGACTAACCCATTCATCCTACAAAGAAATGGGAGGTCCAACATAGTACCACTGTGGCAAGCATCTATAATGGCATGAAGCTTAGCACCACGAGGGATAGGCTTGACGATTGTGTCATTAATCTCATCATCTACAATCATCCCGTTTGTTTCAAAGTCTAATGGACAGAGGGTCTCATCTTTGCCATCCACTTCATCTCCATCATAGTCTCTCTGTTGTGAACCATGGCCAGAGTAGTGAAATACTAGCGAGTCACCTGCTCGACATCCTGCTACAAGCCAAGCCATTGCCATCCTGATATTCTGTTTGGTAGGAATTCTGTAAGGATCCCTCTCTTCTTCTGCAATTAAATTTCAGAATGGGAATTAGATTGTAATTTGTCAGCCTAAAATATGGCCAATATCAATTTATTGTCAGGTAAAGTAATTGCTGATACAAATTTCTAGCCACTTTATTTTACTTCAAACCCACTACATGCTTCAAAGTATTGCCTAAAACTTTCATCATATAAAGAACAAAATGACGCAAGAAGTAATGAGTTAATGTGCATTTCAGCAAGAAGCTTTCTAAAGTCGCAGAGAAGAATACAAGTTATTATATAAGTAGCTTACATCAGGCAACAATCAAGATGCATTCCGCAATCATTTGCTTGCAAGTCGCAAATAATATGTCTTCACTTGACTTAAGAAATGATCTCAAGAGAAGAATAAACGGATGAAAATTTGGTTAGAGACTAACAACCAAGTTGGTAGCTGGTAATAACCAGCAGTAATCATAAAAAATTTACATCCAATTTTCGAAGGAAAGTCTCGTGTCAATGTCCATGGTAATCCAGTTTCATCCAAAACACATGTATCTTTCTAGTACCGCCTTCTAAATTGGTGATAGACAACTTCCTCGCCTCACACTTATACAACTTTTATCATACATCTAAAGCTATATTTTTGCTAATTACTAATGTAAAGTCGTCCAAATGAGCAAAACTCGCACAATAGGTAGAGCACCAAATGAGAAAGGTACACCCGAGTATATGATGAATGCTCACCTATTACCCGGGTACATTTTACTACTTGGTTGATCTCTCTTATACATATTCAAAAGAAAAAGATGAGGTAAACCCAGTAATATCACCAACAATTTGATACAAATCTCTAATTCGTTTCACCAATTCACAAGCATGATAAACATCAAATTCCTCATTTTAGCTTTTCAAACCATAACATCTCAACAAAATCAACCTAATCCAAAGAATAAATGATCTATCAAGAGCAATACTAGTACCCAAAAACTCAAACAAAAACCCATTAAAGAGCCTATCTTTTTTAGGCATTAAAGAGCAAATACCCCCCAACATCTAGATAGACAGAATTCGATCCCAAGTCTTGGGTACATCCGTACCACCACACGCAAAGAGCATATAATCATTCATAAACTAAAAATCAAATCAAATCAAATAAAAAACATAGAAGAAATTAAATGAGTAAATTACCAGTGAGCATAAGAATTTCATTTTCAGGAAACTTGAACCGATTAATAAGCAAATACTTCATACACTTAGCATCATTAATACAACCCTTAAGCTTATAACGGGTATTATTATAGCAGATCCCAATGATCACAGCTTTCTTCCGTCCAACAGCAGGCGTAGTAGGAGCTCCGTAGTAAGACGAGGGAAGCGTCGGACGATTGTGCGTGGGCGTGTGCGTGTGCGTGTAGGTGGGCGTGGGGTAGTATGAGTTCGACGGAAATGAGGGCGCAGAACGAGGATCAGCTATGCGAGTGATGGCACGACAAATAGCGCAGCGGATGGAAGTAGCACCTGATGGAAGTTGTAGTGGAGTTTTGCAGTTTGAGCAATCTACCAAAAGTGGCATACTTTATATATATATAGTTAAGCTTGAATCTTGATGAATGATTAATATCTGTTTTGCTAAAAATTATTGTCTTAGAATTTCTTACTATCGCCCTAAATATACCAGAACTTTAAGTATTAGATGAGGAGAGAGATGGAGAGAGGGAGAAGAAGAAGAACGTGGGAGAAGTCAATGAGAAGAGGGAAAAAAACACGTTGAGGTTGCGCCACCTTAAAGTAGAATTTGGTTCGAAAATGATGAGATGATATGATTTTGTTGTTGTTGTTGTAGAGTAGATGGATTGATTCGTTGGATTTTGGTGGTGGGTCAAATGCTATTCTATAAAAAATATTTCTATAAAGTAAAGCTGTAAAGGGTATCTGGTCAACGTTCAACTTTGATGTATGGCTAACCAAGCTAAGATTTGGGTAAGTTTCGAGAAGCTACTAATCAGTGTAAGATGAGGGGAATTTTCTCATAATATATTAAAAAAAAAGTTTGTCGGGTAGTAAATCGTTTATTTTTAAATTAAAATTAAGCAATAGTAAATCTAATATTAAAAAAAAAATAATTCAATAATGACTAGATTAATTTCTTTCAACGATTAGTTTAATTTATTTATTGACTAGGTCTATTTTATATTAAAATTAAATTGTCTTTTTAAATATTTTTTTGTAGGAAAAATAGAGTCCACTCATGGTACATCCGGGTGTACCATGCTCATGGTACGCCCAGGGGCATTTTCGTAGTTAATGGCAAGTTAAGGGGCACGCTGGTAATTTTGGGGCAATAATTGTTCTTTCTCCCTCTTCCTTCCAAAGCTTAGAAACAGAAAAAAAAAAATGGAGGAACCAACACAACCTTGCGGATCATTCATGGCGAATTCAACTCAAACACAAGAGTTAAGTACATAGGAGGGTACTGAACTTTGATAAAAGTTTCAGTTAAGGTACTGAACTTTCAAAAGTTCCAGTTAGAGTACTCAAAATGGATGCTAGGTACTAAACTTTGGTTTGTACCGTTATCAGCCCCAAAAATAAAAGAAAAATGTGACATGGCATTAGTTAAAAGGAAAAAAGTGACATGACATTAATCATAAAATTCCACACTCTTTTGTATCTCCTCTGATTCCTCACCTTCTTTTCCCTCTCCATCCCATAATCAAAAATCAAATTATCCGTACTCCCAGAAAAAATAAAATTCCAGAATTCCCCCATAAAATATCAATAGCAAAAAGGAAAAAAAAAAACATGTATAAATTTAAACAAAGAATCAAGATACAAAAATCAGCAAAGGTAAAATTGAAGAGATTTACTATAATTATATGGCATAGAATTGATTTCAGAAGGAATATGAACATGAATTACACAAATGGTCTCCCCTTCTGAAATCTTTAAAGCCCAATTTAGAATAAATTTTCTTTCTTCAATATCTTTTCCAACTGCTACATATATCTTGTTCTCCATAACTCTGTTTTTCACTAGAAAATTTTCAGGGTTTCTCAGATACAATGCAAACGAATCAAGGGTTAAAAATCAGAAGACAAAATCTTGAACTTTTGAAGAAGATGAAGTTGCCAAATTAACGAAAGAAAAGTTGTTTTTATGATACTTAGTAACTCTGAATTGTTACAGTTGAGGTAGTAAAACAGAAGTTGAGATTAAGACATGAAAATTGATCGAGTCTATGATGGTGACACAGTGACCAAGATTTAGATTGAGAATGAGAGGTTAGAGATGAAGTTTATGCATTGAGATTTTAGTTATGGAGGTGAAGTTGGGTTTTTTTTTTTGTTTTTGAGGAGAGAGAAAATAGAAGGCGTAGGAATTTTGGGAATTCTGGAATTTTATCTTTTTTGGGAGTACGGATAATTTGATTTTTGATTATGGGATGGAGAGAGAAAAGAAGGTGAGTCAGAGGAGAGAGAAAAGAGTGTGGAATTTTATAATTAATGTCATGTCACTTTTTTCCTTTTGACTAATGCCATGTCACATTTTTCTTTTATTTTTGGGGCTGATAACGGTACAAACCAAAGTTTAGTACCTTAAGTTAACAGACATCCATTTTGAGTACTCTAACTGGAACTTTTGAAAGTTCAGTACCTTAACTGAAACTTTTATCAAAGTTCAGTACCCTCCTATGTACTTAACTCCAAACATAACAATGGAGATCTGAAATTCGCTCATTTCTCTCAATTCTTTCTTGCCCGAAAAATCCGATTTTCAATTCTTCTCTCTCTCCTCCTTCCAAACCTTCCAAACACAACAATGGAGATATGAAATTTGCGGGGAAAGAAATTCCAGATCTGAAATTCGCGAGATGAACGATGAGATGATGATGACGACGCGAACTCGAGATGATGATGATGCGATTGAAGAGACCCACGACCCATCCACGACGATGATGAAGACCCACGACCCAAATCTGAATATGTTTTTCCTTATTTGTGTTGTTGTTGTTGTTTTGCTCATTTTCCCTCAGTTATTCGTATTGCATAAACCAGATGTTTTTGGTTGTTTTACATGATCAGGACATGAAAAAAATTATGGGTGCTGATTTTGAATTACCATTGTAGGAATGAGCAAATGTATTCAGAAATAATTTTGAATTTTAATATTCAATTGAGTCAAACATCTATGCTCATTTAGAATGATTGAAGATTATGTGCTCATTTACATAATTTGTGTTGGATGATTATTAGTGCTTAGTCAACTCTTATGTACTTGCTCTAGTCTGTTTTTTTTTTCTATTCATTTCATCTATTTCTTCATTTTTTTCTCTCTCCCGTAATTAGTTCATTTTTGTAGCTGCTCATTTGCACCAAGTTTGCTCATTTTCGTAAATGGCTAGAAATACTTGCTCATCTGCTCATTTTACTCATTTACTCATTTACTCATTTGCTCATTTTGCTCATTTGTTCATTTGCTCATTTGCCCATTTAGCTCATTTGGCGAAAATAGCCTTGGGTGTACCATGAGCATGGTACACCCAGGTTTACTATAAAGTTTCTCGGAAAAATAGGTTTTTTTGGTAATTAATGAATTTTATAGTATTTTGGCTGGATGAGAAGGAGTTGGTTGTATCATGTATGATTTACAACAATTTTAAGGGATATTATATGAAAAATGGAATAAAAAATTTAATGATGTTGTGTGTTCTCGTTTGTTAAGTGACATATAAAAACAATTCTGATTTGACTAGTTACTAAAGTGATGGATTTTCGTTTGCATAAAAAAAAAGATGGATTTTCGAAAAGTTCGCTATGCATTAATTACTGCTTATGACTTACTTAGAATTACTTAGCTTTTGTTTTGTATTCTGTTTTTGCATATTTTCTTTCTTGTTATTTTTGCCTTTATTTTTTTTCCAGCTTTTGATCTGCCATCATAAAAAAATAAGAAATAATGTTGTCCTTCCTATTTTGATGATGACAAATAATCATTTATCTTGTATAGTTTTTATTTTGAAAAAATTAAAATTCCAAAAATAATTTTTATATCTTTTTGTATGCTTTTATATAATTTCATCTTGTAGAAAAAGAATAATGGGTATATAATATAATCAAAATATGTTTTGAAGATAAATTAATACTCGATTTATATGCTATGGTATGTTTAATGATTCTAGTAGCTTAAGATCTTTTGTGAAAAAGATTCTTTGTTGTTATAGTTTGTTGCGGTTTGTATTTGGGAAAATAGGTTAAATTTTTTTAATTATATCTTTTTGAAATGTAATGATTAGAAGTGTTATCGATAATAATGATTCGCATAAAAGAGTTGCATAACCCAATACCATCATACTTACATGCATCATTATTCATTAACCACTAGGATTGGAGAGTGTGTATTAATATTGCGTATAATTGCATTTCAGTTAACAGGCCCGACGTAGCAAATCCTGGTAAAAATAGCTAGCACTTGGTGCAGTTATTGCACTTAAAGATCAATTTTCTCTTTTTTTTAAAAAAAATGGAATCATATGAATAAGGTAGAAACTTCAGGATGAAAACATTCTTAATCAGAATTGTAAAGTTTGCAGCACAATATCTCTTTTTCATTCATTCTTGTTGTTTTCTTACAACCTTCACTGAGCCTTATATAGGGCACAACTTACTAGGGAAACTTCCTAGGAAATCACCAAGCAACAACTATAAATCTGAGCTGGAGGTTTAAATTACAAAGAGACAAAATAAATGATATCCTAGTACATAGTACACTGACAGTTAGTACTAGAGATAGCTGCAAAGATAGTGGACGCATTTCATTCTGTTCACACACACTAACACCAAGGAAGGCAGTCATTTCCTTGGTATTTTTCACTCCCCCTCAAGCTAGGAGTGAGGATGGCTGAACTCCTAGCTTGGACAATAGAAACTGATGTTGTTCTACAGTCAATACTTTAGTGAGAACATCAGCATTCTGTTGACTTGTAGACACATAGGTGGGATTGATTTGTCCTTCAGCTACTTTCTCCTTGATGAAATGACAATCAATCCCAACATGTTTTGTCTTCTCATGGTGTACTGGGTTGACAGCAATGGCCAAGGCTGCTTGATTATCACAGAAAATTGGTGTGCTTCCCCACTCTTTGATTCCAAGCTCCCTGAGTAGTTGTTTTACCCAAATGACTTCACAGATAGTCATTGCTAGAGATCTATATTCAGCTTCAGTTGTAGATCTTGCAACTACAGTTTGTTTTTTAGACTTCCAAGCTATTGGAGACTTGCCTAGTAGAATGCAAAACCCTGTGGTGGATCTTCTGGTGTTAGGACACCCTGCCCAGTCACTATCACAGTTGGCTTGAAGCTTAGCAGCAGATTTAGAAGCCAGAAGTATGCCTTGATCTATGGAGGCAGCTAGATATCTCAGCACTCTTTTTGCAGCCTGGTGATGAACTGAAGTAGGGCTATGCATAAATTGACTCAAGACATGCACAGTATAGGCTATGTCTGGTCTGGTGAGAGTCAAATAAATCAGCTTCCCAATCAACCTTTGATATGTTTCAGGTTGTGTCAAAGGTTCACCAGACGTAGAGAGAAGTTTAACATGAGTATCCATAGGCAACTTGAGTGGTCTACACTGAGTGAGTTTATATTCTTCTAGCATATCTTGAACATACTTTCTTTGTGAGAGGAAGATGCCTTGAGAGCTTCCGTCAACTTCAATTCCAAGGAAATACCTCAGTTCACCCATGTCCTTCATCTTGAATTCTGTGTTGAGAAACTCTTTTGCTTGCTTTATACAACTTAGATTGTTGCCAGTCACAATTAAATCATCCACATATGCCAGAATGGCAGTGAATGAGGTTCCTTCCTGCTTGGTAAAGAGAGAGTGATCTGATTTTGATTGAACAAAACCATCAGCCTTCAGTACAGAGCTTAGTTTTGCAAACCACTGTCTAGGGGCTTGCTTGAGATCATAGAGAGGCTTCAACAGTTTGCATACTCTTGTTTTATCATCATTGTGAGTATGGATTTCCTTTGTCAACCCTGTGTCAAATCTGAACCCCTCTCCTTCATATCCAGGAGGTAATGTCATGAACACAGTTTCTTCTAACTCACCATGTAAAAAAGCATTTTTTTACATCCATTTGGTGAGTATACCACCCTTGTATTGCTGCAACAGCCAATAGAGACCTTATAGTTGTCATCTTTGCAACTGGAGCAAAGGTCTCTCTGTAATCAAGACCATACTGTTGTCTGTTACCCAGGATTACCAGCCTTGACTTGTACCTTGTACTCTCTCTCTGTGGATCATACTTAGTTGTATAAAGCCATTTGCACCCTATTGCCTTCTTTCCAGGTGGCAGATGAGTGATCAACCAAGTATTGTTTCCTTCAAGAGCTTCTAACTCTTCATTCATAGCTTGTAGCCAATGACTGTGCTTCACAGCTTGTTTAAAATGTCTGGGATCAGGTACTTTACCCACATTACTCAGAAGACAAGTGTATTCATTACTAACATCAGTCACACCCACTTTTTGCACACAATTAGCACTAACTTGATAATCTGAGTGTCAGGTGGGAGCTTTATAATCCCTTGTGGACCTTCTCTGAACAACCTGAGTGTGTTGTTCTTCTTCAGCTTGCTCTATCACTTGTTCTTCAGTTTCTTCTCTCCTGATTAACACAGGTTCACCTTCATCACTCTCATTCCATGTCTGAGCTTTACTTGATTCTTCATTTGGTTGAGATGATACTGAGTGAAATATATATATGATATGGATATACAGATTCATAGAATCTTACATCCCTTGATACAAATGACACCCCTGTGAGTAGATTGTGCATTTTGTATCCTTTCTGAGTATGAGAGTACCCAATAAAGATGCAGGGAACACCTCTAGCCTGAAACTTGTCTTTCTTTCTCTCAGGATTATAAGCAAATGCTAAGCACCCAAAGCACTTCATAAAACTGTAGTTAGGAGCCTTTCCATAGAGGACTTCATAAGGACTTTTTCCTCTGTTTACATCAGTTGGCAGCCTATTTGTAATGTAAGTAGCTGTCATAACACAGTCCCCCCCAGAATTGTAGAGGTAAGCTAGCTTGAAATCTTAAAGCTCTTGCCATTTCAAGTACATGTCTATGTCTCCTTTCAGCCCTCCCATTCTGCTGTGGTCTATCAGGACAAGAAGTTTGATGTATTATACCCAGTTTGTCAAAGAATGGCTTACATTTCTTATCTTCAAACTCTAGTGCCTTATCAGATCTGATGATCTTTACACTTTTATTGAACTGGGTTCTAGCCATGTTTACAAACCTTTGTATGGCATCAAAAGCATCAGATTTTAGTTTCAACAAGTGTATCCATGTTACTCTTGACTTATCATCCACCAGAGTGAGGAAATACCTAAATTTCCCTTTATAACTTACCTTATATGGCCCCTAAGTATCCAAATGTATAAGTTCAAACACATCTTCTGCTCTAGAGTTACTTATTCCATAAGGCAACTTAGTGAATTTTGCTAATGGACAAGTCATGCACACTTCTCCCTTCTTTCTTCCTACATCAAGATTCTCAATTAGAGCAATCCTTTTCACTGGTGCATGCCCAAGTCTATGATGCCACAGTGTTGCTTTACTAAGCTTTGGGACATCTCTTAACACACTAGGTACTTCAGAGCATGTATGAACATTCATGGCTGTTTTTCCTTTTTGAGCACTCACACTGTTAAAGGTCTGGTCTTTAAGCTTCTTTAGAGTACTTGCAACAGGCTCATTAATAAGATAATAGAGACCATTCTCCCCCTTTCCTACACCCTTCACTTCATTACTTTCACAATCATGTATTATACAGTATTTATCAAAGAATACAACTTTGCAGTTCATGTTTTCACACAACTTGTTTATAGATAACAAGTTATGTTTAAAAGCAGGGATGTATAGAACATGTTTAAGACTCACACCATTCAAGAGTAAAACAGTTCCTATATGAGAGATTTTAGAAGTGTCACCTGTAGGTAAGTTTATGAGAGAGGTATCTTCTGCATTCATGAGCACCTTCTAAGAGAATAAGTTCCAGTCATGTATCTGAGGCTCCAGAATCCAAGATCCACTCATTTTCCCTTGAGTTAGCAAAGCAACATGAAACCATGCCTGAAAAGCTATAATCCATCTCTTCATCTGTATCTCCTCCTTTGGATGGAGGTGGGAGTAATCTCAAAAGTTGTTCCAGCTGCTGTGCTGTGATGGTGGTGGATGAGCTTGATGTAGACACTGCATCATGCTGAGCAGCAGCAACCACTTTCACTCCACTTTGTTTTCCTCCTTTGTTCCATTTCTGCTGCCCAGTAGCTTTAAACTTTCCTTTTCCTGCACCTTGATACTTCGTTTTGTTAGGTTTTGCAGGAAAGCCTATCACAAACCAGCAACCATCCTTAGTGTGTCCTGTATATCCACACACTATACATTGATTAGGGACCTGAGTGTTGTTACTGGCTCCCCATGTGCCTCTAGAGAACATGGCAACAGTGTCATTTTCTTCCTTAACCTGCCCCAATACTTCTCTCTGAGCTTCTTCTTGCTCCAGATAACTACATGCTGTTTCAACATTAGGTAAGGTACCCATCATGAGTAAATTACTCCTTTGTGTTCCATAGGACTCATCAAGTCCATTCAGAAACTGAAAAAGTTTCTTCTCTTCTTGTTGCTGTGTTAGAACTTTGATAAACTTTGGTGATTTCTGCACTTACAGTTGTTATGGGTGGTAAAGTATTAAGAGCTTCAAGCTCTTCCCAGTAGCATTTCATATGAGTGTAATACTCACTGATCTCTCTTCCTTGCTGTTTGGTTTCATAAATCTCTTTACAGAGTTTATATTTTCTAGTACCATTTGTAAGAGAAAATCTTTTTTCAAGTTGATTCCATATTTCTCTTGAATCACTAACAAACATGATGGACTTCTTGATTGATTCATTTACAGAACCAAGAATCCAGGATATAATCATGTTGTTACATGTGTCCCAGGCATCTTGCTTAACTGTATCTTTCTTATCCCTTTTAATTACTCCTGTAATAAATCCTAACTTCCTTTTGGAAGCTAATGCTATTTCCATAGAACGTTTCCAAGATTTGTAGTTTGAAGATCCTTGGAGTTTATCTATGAATGTAAAGTTATTCCTATTTGAGGGATGAAGATATAAAGGATTTGTTTGTTCTATTACAGTAGGAGTAGATGAAGCCATGATTTAAGCAAACAAATTTTAGTTAAAACAAGAAAAAATTTGTGATGTGTTTAAGAAGAAGAATGTAATATAGACGAGATTTAAAGAGCTGTGCTCTGATACCATGAAAACATTCTTAATCAGAATTGTAAAGTTTGCAGCACAATATCTCTTTTTTCATTCATTCTTGTTGTTTTCTTACAACCTTCACTGAGCCTTATATAGGGCACAACTTACTAGGGAAACTTCCTAGGAAATCACCAAGCAACAGCTATAAATCTGAGCTGGAGGTTTTAATTACAAAGAGACAAAATAAACGATATCCTAGTACATAGTACACTGACAGTTAGTACTAGAGACAGCTACAAAGATAGTGGAGGCATTTCATTCTGTGCACACACACTAACACCAAGGAAGGCAGTCATTTCATTGGTATTTTTCACAGGAAAGGAAATGATTCATATAAATCACTTAATGAGAAATGCTTCTCATAAACCCAACAAATAACTGTGCCTACAAAGAAGGAGAGTGGGGGCGAGAATTCCTCTAATTACTTGCTGGGTTGTCTACCATAACGACTAGCGCTAGGTTGTTAATCCCGTTGCAAAAATAGTGGAGATTATGCAGCAAGTTCGTGGGCCATGAAGCCTAAATACAAGCAGAGTCAAAACAATATGCTTGAAGAACAAGAAGTTGCATAGTTATATAAGAGAATTTATCGTTCGAAAATATATAGAACTTTTAGGCATTCTCAAGATTTATTACTTAGAAAGTTTTTCTTGTAATTTACTTCTTTTCATTAGCAATTCATTGTATTAAACTTTTAAGTGTTGGGTGAGCGTGAAAAACAAAGAGTGCCTTTGTAATCAAGTGAGAAAGAGAAAGAGAGGAAGAGAAGACTTCTAGTAAAGTCAAGAGAAGTTCACTAGTTCAGAGGAAACTGAGTGACAGGGAACAAGTTCCTTGAGGAAGTGAGTGAGGTCCAGACGTCCAGTAATAGGTTGTATCAAGTCATTTGACCTATTATCAATAAGAGTAGTCTAAGAGTCAAAATCCATCATGATCAAGGTTTTTTCTTCCTATTGGGTCTAGGAAGTTTTCCTTGTAAGTTAAACCTTTGTGTCAATTATTCTCTATTTCTCTCAGTAGTTTTGAATTCTGCAATTTAGTTTGAAAATTTCCCTGAACTACAATTCACCCCAACTCTTATAGTTGGTAGTGTGTTCATACTAGAATAACATCGTCACTTTGAAAAGGCGGGAATAAAAAGAATAAAAGTAATTAAGGATGCTTTAAAAAAAAAGGTAGAGTGAAGGATAGTAAAGTAAAAAAGAGGTATAGGTCTTTAGGTCATCACTTGTAAAACTTGGGTCACATCAGAAGGGTTAATTGAGGGAGGGATGTAGGAACTATGTGAGATTTTTTTTTTTAAAATCTTTAGTATTAAGTCACTAAGGTCCACTAAAAGTTAAGACCCCCTAAAGTTGGGACCTACACAGTTTAATCAATAGTTCAAACCTTTTAAAAATTATCACCCAAAGTTCAGACCTCTATTGTCAATTTTCCTTTATTATTTTGTGTTGCACCCACAGAATGACCCCAAAACGGTCGTAAAGCTATTTTTATGCCCGTTCAAAGCCGTGGGAGTCCTTAATATACCATCCCATGTCCCCTCGAGGTATCCCACGACATTCAGTGCATGGGTTCCGTTGGCGTCTAAAAGCGTGACTTATAGCCTTCAATTTTCACTATTTTAGGGCTCCACCGACCCGGTTATATTATTCACCCAAAAGCTTCCTATGGGGTGCGACACAACTTATAATGCATCCCGGGTGCTTCGCACCATCTGAATTGCCCAGATACCACCAAACGACCCATTTATTATTTTGTCGTGCAACCTCGGAATGACCCCGAAACGGTCGTAAAAGTTGTTCTTATACCCATTCAAAGTCGTGGGAGTCCTTAATATACCATCCCATATCCCCTCGATGCATCCCACGACATTCAATTCACGGGTCCCGTGGATGTCTAAAAAGCGTGACTTATAGCCTTCAATTTTGACCGTTTTAGGGCTCCTCCGGGATCCGATCATCTTTATTGCCGAAAACCTTTTTTTAGGGTGCGACACGACTTAGAATGCATCTCGAGTGCTTCACACCATCTGAATTGCCCCAGAATGCCACCAAACGACCCATTTATTATTTTGTCGTGCAGCCACGGAACGACCACGAAACGGTCGTAAAACCTGTTCTTGTGTCCGTTCAAAGCCATTAGAGTCATTAATATACCATCACATGTCCCCTCGAGGCATCCCATGAACATTCAGTACACGAGTATCGTGGACGTCTAAAAGCGTGACTTATAGCCTGCAATTTTGACCGTTTTAGGGCTCCTCCGGGCCCGGTCATATTTTTCGCCGAAAACCTTCATATGGGTGCGACACGACTTATAATGCATCCCAAGTGCTTAGGACCATCTAAATAACCCCAAAAAGGTGTTCATATGCCCGTTCAAAGCCGTGGGAGTCCTAAATATAACATCTCATGTCCCCTTGAGGCATCCTACAACATTTGGTGCACGGGTCCCGTAGATGTCTAAAAGTGTGACTTATAGCCTTCAACTTTGACCGTTTAGGGCTCCTTTGGGTCGGTCATATTGTTCGCCGAAAACCTTCCTATGGGGTGTGACACGGCTTATTATGCATCCTGGGTGCTTCGCACCATCTGAATTGCACCTGAATACCACCAAACGACCCATTTATTATTTTTCCGTGTAGCCACGGAATGACCCCGAAACGGTCGTAAAAGATATTCTTATGCCCGCTCAAAGCCGTGGGAGTCCTTAATATACCATCCCATGTCCCCTCGATGCATCCCACGACATTCGATGCACGAGTCCCGTGGATGTCTAAAATCGTGACTAATTGCAAATTGCTATTAAGACGGTCTTACACCAATTATTGAGATAAAATGACCTTATGATTAGGTCAGGAAATGACGGTTATAAATCAATCTTTATATGTAGAGTAGAAGTTTAATTATTAGAGAGCCAGAATAGATAATCCGGACAATTTACTTCTAATAAATGTTGATGTAAACAGGAGATAATACGGCCTCAAGTACTTCATTTCCACTGTTCACAAAAAGAGAAATCTCATTCGAAGGGAAAATAATAAAATAATTCATTATATAGCTAACTGCAAATTTCTATTAAGATTGTCTTACACCAAACATTGAGCAAGTCGCAAATGACTGTTTATGAATCAATCTTTATAAAAGTAAGAATTGAGTGTTAAAGAACTATTGTGGAGTATAGTGCCACCAATTTAAGAGTATAGTGCCACCAATTACCTTTCAAGTATATTTCATTGATCCACTTAATCCAAATATTATCTTATTTAGATTCTATAAACTACACATATTTCCCTAGGCAAGCAATATTCCACACTATAACGTCTCCGTATCCCAATCCTCCAAAATCCTTTCCCAAACATAAGTGTTCCCAAGCAACTGCTTCTGTCTTGGCAGTGAAACCATTTCCACTCCATAAAAAAGCTCGACAAATCTGGTTCACTTCCTTTAATATGATTTTAAGAAGAATAAAGACTTGAGCCCAATACCTGTGCAAACTCATCAAAACTGAGTTTATAAGTTGTGATCTTGCAGAATAGGACAGATTTCTAGAACTCCAAAGCCTTATTCTAGCTGTCATTTTCGCCACTATAACATCACATTGAGCTCTTGTGATTTTTTTGGAGCATATTGGTACACCTAAGTACCTAAATGGTAACCTGCTTCTTAGAAAACCTGATACATTCCCTATTCTCTGTATATATCAACCTCAACCATGCCACAAACATAAAATGCAGACTTCTATACATTGACCTTCAATCTAGATGAGGTGGAGAACAATATAAAAGCTATCAGTAACATGTAGACAGAAGTAAAATTCCCTTTGCTACACATGATCAGATCATCAGCAAAGCACATGTACTCTTAAACTGGTGGCACATGATCAGAAGTAAAATTCCCTTTGCTACACATGATCAGATCCTTCTATTTTTCTGGATAAATACTCCATACAAATCACAAATAGGAGAGGAGACATAGGATCTCCTTGTCTCAATTCCCTAGTGGATTTGAAATACCCCTCCTACTTTCATTGATCATCAAAGAAAACATTGGAGTGGTTACACATTTCATCACCAATACAACATGAAACAGGTCTATACTCACTAACATTTTGTGGACATCTAGCCTTAGGTATTAAAGTAATAAGAGTGTTATTTAACTCTTTCAATACCTGACCAGATTGTAAAACATCAAGCACTGCTGCCACAATGTCCTCTCCAACTATGCTCCAGTTATCTCTGTAGGAGATGGTGCTAAATCCATCTAAATCCTGGAGCCTTGCTTCCAGGGATGGAAAATAAGGCTCTTTTTACTTCTTCGGGGGTATAAGGTGCCTCCAATATGGGTCTGTGTTCATTAGTGATAGTGGGGCCTACTGCCTGAATAACTTCTGACAAAACTTTGCTTCTGTGCTGCTCATTTCCACCCAATAATCTCTTGTAATATGAGACAAAAGCTTATGTTAAAACATCTGCATATTCGTGCCATCTACCATGCTCATCATATGGATATTGTAAATATGATTTTGAACTCGCCTAACCTTAATACTCTGGTGGAAAAGATGTGTGTTTTCAGATCACCATCTCTAATCCAGTTCAGCTTTGATATCTTCAACCCCACAACCACTCATGCATTCTCTAATGTTTGTCATTTCCCCACTTCTCACTAAGGATCCAATCCTCTCATCAGAATTCATTACTCAATTAAAATCACCATAAAGTACCCATGGCTCAGTATATTTCGATTTCCTCAAATCCTGCCATAGCTCTTCTCTCATATGCCTTTCATTAAAGGCATATACAAATGTACAATAAAATCCTATCAAATTACTCTTAGGCAGCACATACCAGTGTAGAAACTGGCTAGTTCCTTTAATGACATTCACATCAAAACTCCCTGACTTCCAAGCAAGAATTACTCTCCCTCTATCACGATAACTTGTATTAGAAGTGAAGCACAACCTCCAAAAACTCTCTGATTTAGACTACCTAAGTTAGTAGCCTATATCTTTGTTTTCAAGAGACTAACAATTCCTATAGGAAATCTATGAATATAAGCTTTCACATCTTTTTGTTTTTAGATATTGCTAATCCCCCGGACATTCCAATAAGCTATTCTATCCATTACCAGAGGTAGAGTCCCCTCTACCATCATTATTACCACCTCCTTTATTGGTTTCCCCTGTTTGTATCATATTTTCCCACTATATATCCTTCTAAAAACCAAAATGCGTTACTCGTATGTATAGGATTCACATTTGATGCTCTCACTCTAATAGGCTTCAAAGTCTTTTGGAATCTTTCTGGATCAACTTCTTGTGTCTTCTCTGCAATAGCTACTGCCTTCTCTACATGCTCTTGTGTCTTCTCTGCAATAGCTACTTTATCAGGTTGTTTTTAGGCATCCATACTTTGTGCACTTCTTTCACTCTACATTCCATAGAAACATGCCCTAACTTATTGCAATTAGTGCATTTGCTAGGCTTCCATTCATAGAAACTGATGCTGCTATTTTTTCTTCGTATTCATTAATGAAATACAGATAATTAGGGAACTCTTGTTCAATTTCCACATCCACCAGAATTCTAGCATATTGTATCTTGTCTCTATTTCTTGTAGCTTCATTCCTTTTGATAGTTACCTCTAGTTGCGAAACAATCCTATGTAAAGTTTTTTCACCTCAATACTTTGATCCCAATCTTTAACTGTACCTAGATTGGCAAGGTTTTAATGTCTTCTTTCTCAAAGTCCATATTAGGATTCCAAGGTTTCAAAACAAGTGGTTTCTTATCAAAAAAAGTAATGGCCAACAAGTACAATATCACAAGAATCAATAGCATTAAAATGCACTAGGAACATGCCTTTCTTCACCATGGCAATCTCATCAATATGATACTACTTCAAGATACGCCTCAAGAAACCTTCCATAACTTGTACTGGAGGGTTAGATCCCACCACATAGCAAATTATTGATGATTTCAAAAAATTAATCTCCTCCTCAATATCCTCAAAAGAAATTTTAACAGCTCATTGTTTCCTTCAATTCAGTTTGTTTTTCAGTGTGTTTCACATTATTATTCACATTTCTATGTTGAATATTATCATCAATTCCATTTTCATCATCCAATTCAATCATATTCTCTTGAAAAAATGGAAGAGGGGATATACCATCAATCGATTGATTCTTCTGCTTCTCTACACTTCTGTGGATTGATTGTAGACAATCATTGAATGTTGATAGAACATTCGATTGTTGCTGTAATTGCTGAATAGACGATTTTGGTGTGAGAACGTTGCAAATCCCTAACCCAAAATCTAATGCATCCACACCTAAGATAGATTTCATTCATTGATTTCGTTTTCAATGCCTGAGAATCAGACATTGGACCTCGTTCTTTTCCTTTCTTGTTGCCTGAAGAAACATTATAAGATTTCTCTCTCGCCTTCCTTGCCATGGCGACGATGCACTGGGAGAAACTAGAGAGAGAAAGTTATAGCCGGCAAAATAGACTCGTACCCATTGACCAAACCCGAAACACCCCACCTATAGAGAAAGTCATCTGTATCGATTATGTTTTTCATAACTTGCATTATATTTAGGTTAGTGGTTAGTTAGGTAGTCTGTTTAACGACGAGAAAAACCTAAATCACTATGATCTCATACGCAACAACACCACTTTCTTTGATCACTTTTCACCTCAACAATACTACAAATAGGTTTAAAGGTGAAGTTAAACCATAAAATTCGTTAGATTTCAACGATACTATATATAGATTGTGGAATGAGACTGAGCTATAAGTAATAGATGTGAGTGGCTGGGTAGAAGTACAAATGAGGGGAGGTTATGATGGTGAAAGTGTAGAGGATTAAGAGGGCCGGGTGTGGTGTAAGTTATATGAGATTCCGAATCATTGATCAGAATACATGCACTAAATTTGAGATTAATTAAGAATACACTAATCTTTGATAAAGAAAAAATAGCACACTAAATTTGGGACTAATTAGGAATACACGAAATTTGGGATTAATATATATAGGGCATACATCCCTAACTTAAAATTAATGGTACAAAGTTATATATTGCTCAAACTCCAAGCGCGTTAGCACCTGATTTGGTACCGAATTGGACTGATTGACCTAATGACATCAACCGAGCGCAACATGGTTGCAATTCCATCTTTTAAGTTTTGACACTTATCTTCCCTTTTTTTATGGGTGGGGGGCAATTAAGAACTTCTTTGTGTGCAAATCAAGTAATTTTAGATCGAGTAAGTTCTTACACGTTTATGTTCGAGTGGAATTTGACCATAAGTATTATTTGACTTGATAATATGCTACAAACACCACCATAACAAGTAGTTAGAGCAATTTATATATATAGATGATTTAAAAGAATGGAGGGTAAATTTTACTCAATCCAATCCAAATTGTTTTGTTTTTGAAGGGACTCAATTCAAATTGTTAGTAATAAGCTAAATCTGGTCTTAAACTCTTTAAATTAGTTAGTAGTGGTAATGATTTATAATACATGAATAAAATGCGCAAATCTTGATCATATATAACTGGTCCACTTCATATCTCTCTATATAATACTTATATTATTGGAGTACTTATTCACCTCCAAAATCACGATTTTTCTGTCTAATAAAATTACAATCATTATTACTCCTCAGTCAAAAGAAAAATGGAGAAAACAACTCTTGTATTGTAGCTGTCTAAACTAATTAAGTACGTACTCACAATTATCTCTCTTTCTTTCTCAAAAAGATGTACGTATATATACTGTTTATGATTCTGATCTATATAATTTGAGGTGGCTCATCATCGTACTCGTTGAAGTGCTAAGTAAGCAAGTAGTCTATAACCCACCAACATTAGTCCCAAAACACAAACATCAATCCACAAATGATCAAGTCCCATGGATTTAACTGCAGGAACATCAACAACTTTGCACCATTCCCATTTATTTCCCATCTTGATGCAAGGATAAGTATCATTTTGTTGGTATTGTACTCCAAGGAGTAACTTGTAGCAATAGTAGCTATAACTTAAGTACTTTAGCCACACTATGAAAGGTGGGATTTGTTGAACATAGTATCCTCCGGCTATTAAGAACACTAGGGTTGTAACTGAAGCAAGTGTTGTGGCTGGTTTGATGTCCATTAGTATGGCGCCGATCGCGAGGCCTAGGCTTTGAGCCACCAAGACATTGTAGAGGACAACAATGAGCGAAAGAACAAAGACTATAGGGTTTGGTTTTAGCCCTCCCATCCAATATATTATGAAGACGAAGGCGGTTGGTAGGGCTAACTCCAAAGGTAAGTCTCCTATAGTTCTTGCTAAGAAGTATGAGGATAGTTTGTACATTCCTGATGTACGTTCTTTGATTAGCATTCTTCTTTCTTGTGGGAACGTGAAAACAGCGTTGTATAAGGGGTAGAAACCCCAAAATACTGAGAAGAAAAATATTAACGCAACCTGCATAACAAACAATTATAAATTTATCTTAGATACATGGTTAGATTATTAATAACACGCAATAATAATACTTTTTGTATTCTGAAATAAGTAACACATTTCTTTCATAATAAAGCTCTTACATAAAAAAGAGAAATATTTCACTTATTTTTTTACGAGCAAGTGCGTGTATATGTTATACTATTCACTTAAGACTTACAAGCACAAAAGATAGTGATTTCAAATTGAAGCATGCACAATATTCCCACAAATAAAAAAAAAAACTCATTATCTTTATGTGTCAATTTAATTAATAACTCTCATAGATGCAAGAATTAATATTACAAAGTAAAGATAAATCAGAAGAACCTTGTCAAAAGTTTAAATCATGTTCCACTTTTGATACTAGAGAACTTTAACATCCAAAGATAAATATATAAAGGTACTTTATGTGATTTTTGAGCTTTTTATACCCACCACAAGTACATATATATTACATGACATATGATATATTGTTAAAGATGAAAATGCATACCACATGCAATCCATAAATAGTGATTAGTGAGCTGTAATCAAAACAACTAATCTGCCTAAGGTAACAAATTGTTGAAAGATTGAAACTCTTCTAATTTCTAGAATTGCAATATTTAAGTATACAAATTTTATCTTCTTTTTGACCATTATGATCTTCAATTACCTAATAAGAAACATAATGGAAAGCATTGTTTTGAATAATATATATAACAAAACTGATAAGATTTTCCTGTGATAATTTTTGTGTGTAAATAAGCGACTAAACACAATAATGTAGACGGGATTCAATCCCAGATCTTGATTATCACCCGCACAAAACTTTACCAGCCGAGCTAAATCACATCCACTCATGTGGTAATACTTTATATAACCCAATAATTGTTGGAAAATTAATGGTTAAAAGCTGTTGAATTTATAGACCACCAACTTCAAATAATAGAACTGACGATTTGACGAATATATCATGTCTAACCATAAAGTATAGATTCGTACCATCCATATTAGATAAAGTACCTAGCTACTATTGATTAACACGTTCAGTAGTGAATTAGTGATGGATATTTTCTGGAAAAAAAATGAGGATATATGAAAGAAAGCAATGGAAGAAAAAAAAGCTTACTCGATCTTCAATATGTGATTCTGGGGTGTGCCACCATAGGAGCCCACCAAGAAAGGCAACACTTAAGACTTGGAAGATTCTGAGTCTATTGAATGCTTCAAATCTCCTCTCTTTCATCCCTCTTTGTACCAAAACTTTGAACTGGTGCCACCAGCTTGTGCACCATTGTTCTCCTTTAGTATTTATCCCTATTATTATTATTATTACATTTTAATTAATTATTGAACAAAATAATTACTCATACAAAAAAATACAATTAAATGTATTACAAAAAGTCAAAGTATTTCTTCATACAGAAATACTTATATTTAATTATTTTTATTATTATTTTTCATGGGAGGATACTACTGAAAAATTTCAATATATGAGAATCTATTTTTGATCAATGTTTTACCAAGAAAAAGCCTTTAAAATGATAGTTTATTCGTCAATCTGATGAATTTAATGATATATTTTCCATATTTTGTCAATACATTATTTAATTTGTAATCAAAGTTTGTAAACTTCAACACCAAAAGTTGTAATTTTCTAAATATGCATATATATTGGGACACGCACCTCTAGTAATATCTTTACTACCTTTTTTTTTTACATATGTGTATGTACATAAATGAATATCTCATGTAGGTATGTATAAAATAAAGGTCAATTCATTCACTGATTTTCAATGTCTTAACCTTCTTTATAAATATAGTCATGTATTCTATTTTAAGATTTCTAGAAGAAATAGTATCACTTTTCTTTTTTAAAGTAAAGTAGACCGAATAAACTTCCCTATTTCTGGATTAACATGTGGGGAAATTCCTAGGAATTGCCTTGAACTCCAAGTCTAGGCCATTGGAGGGTAACTATAAAGTACAAATTTTATCATACACTGACTCGGGTGTACAGTGAACATGGTACATCCAAAGCTATTTTTTGTTCATTGCTTTTCTGAAATAATTCAAATGAGCAATATGTACTGAAAAACGAGAGTACCAAATAAACAAAAATTAACCTTATATGTACCACGCACATGGTACACCCAGAGGGTGTATGGTGAATGAACTCGAAACTAAAACCCACTAAGCTATAGCTTTTTCGGCCAATGATCATTTCTAAATATAGAAATAGTTCATCAATATGGTAGTGCTAGATTGCAAAATTGACGTTCATATCATAATATGCGCATTTACTAGTCCTTAGAAGATAAGGGAGTGAAGGAAGTGGTTTATTACTTGCTATGTTTGAAGTATCTTTCTTCCAAGGATAAGTTGTCGTCTCCAAATTGCAAAGTTCAGACTTCAATCGTGTCGATATATTGTTTTCATAAGCAGAAATAAGAGTTTCCCTCACTTGTTTCTTCTCTTGCTCCATTGCCTCACCTTGTTCCATTGCATGCTTTGACTCAGGCCCAATTCCTTCCATAAATAAAAAATAAGATAAAGGACAAAAAGCATACAACCTTTAAGCACAACTTGCTAATATTTTAATTAGTACATTTTACTAATGTAAATTTAATTATTAGTATAATTATGACATGTTAAGCATTACTTAGACAATCCTGGTTGAAGCATAAAGTAAAACAAGTAAAGGTAGTAAATAAAGAAAAAATTTAAACTTGGTCACCTTGAACTTAATCATTTTTGGTGTCCATACATGTTTAATTTACTTTTTAATTAAAGTTAATTAAGATTAACAAGAGTTTATCATGATGCTAGCTAGCAAATAAACCTAGCACACAAATTGGGTGGGGTCACTTTTTGAAGGTAAGTGGCCTAGTCCTAATTTCTTCTCCCACTTCTACATTTATAATTAAAGTTACAATGATGAATGATGAATGATGATCACCTCCACCACTTTGAGGATATGATATAGTATAGTTGGCCAAAGCTAGGCTTACCCCAATCATGATAAAAGTACTATTAAAATTATTGATTTTCCCTTTATCGATATCAACTTTAATCCTTAAAATTAACCAGATAAGTACTCGATAAGTACTCGATAAGAAACTCGAAGTTCCTAGCTAGTTAAAATTAAAGTAGTTTAATAAATATGGTTTTCCAAAACGTCCTCATAATTTTTCTATTTTATTCCCTATATACCTTTTGGTTTTTGAAAATGTTGCGTATTAACTCTATTTTGTTCATGATCGTTTAAAATTAGGGACACCGCAATACTAGATATCTAATATAAGGCAATTTAATTACCAATGATAATAAGCGAATTAAATTAAGTAAGAAAAAATAAACGGTGTTTATAATGTTGGCTTACCACTAGCAAGGTCAAGAAGGAGATCTGCAGGGTTCATTGTTAAGGAGGTAGAAAATCCAAAAGAAGAAAAGTACTCAAGAGCAGACGATGCAGACCCATAATAGATGGGTCTGCCCTCTGATAAAAGAACCACTTTGTGAAACATGTGATAAAGACGACTAGATGGTTGATGTATAGTTGTAATCACAGTCCGTCCTCCCTCAGCTAGACCCTTCAATATGGTCATAATCCTCAAGGCTGTGGTCGAGTCAAGCCCTGAGGTAGGCTCATCTAGCAACAACAAGCTTGGATTAATCAACATCTCTTGACCTATACTAACCCTCTTTTTCTCGCCTCCCGAGAGGCCCCTTACCAATGGGCCTCCAATCATGCTATTCCTCACTCGGCTCAAGCCCAACTCTGCTACCACGCGTTCAACCTGGCCCACTTTAGATTCGTGGGCCAGGGTGCTTGGTAGCCTTAGAAGGGCAGTAAACAATAGGGTCTCAAATACGGTAAGGTGCGGGTATAAGACATCATCTTGGGCAACAAATCCTGTCCGTCGCTTTATTGTACCAGAAAAAGGTAGGCTGTTATACGTAATTTTACCGCACAGTAACTTTCCACCAAGCCTTCCTCCAAGGGCGCTAAGTAGGGTAGTTTTACCACTTCCTGAGGGACCTAGCATGGCTAGGATTTCTCCTGGAAATACCATCCCACTAACACCATTTAGGATGGTCTTTTCCTTGCACTTTATATCTTCCAATTTTACCTTGTATACCACTTCCTCAAACTGTAAAAAAAAAAAATGTTAGGAAGTTACACTAAGGTAAAAAAAAAAATTCAAATTTTCTTTTACGTTAGAAATAAAAGAATGTCTATTATATTTCCGAGTATAGTACCCATATATAGTATACGTGTAATCAAGCTAAGGCTATTTTTGCTATTCATTTGCTCATCTAAGATGTGCATTTGAATCCATCCAAATAAGCAAATGAACGCAAAAAAAAAGATAGCGTTGCGTACAACTAGCTCTAGACATATACAAGAAAATGTCTAGAACTTGTATAGGTATAGAGAAGATTACTAATTTGTTTGTGAAAGACAGAAAAAAAGAAACAATGATAATAATAGATGAAATAAGAACCTTTAAAGTGATTGGGAAAATTGGCTCCAACATCGTTGGGAGATCTTGGAGAGTGTTATTGCAGCCCTGATTTTCAGGCTTTGGCATTATGCAGTTGATGTGCATAAATGACTTCTTAAGTTAAATTTTTTGTTGCGTTGTTTAGAGGTGAATGGTGGAGAAAATAAGAGAGAGAGAGAGAAAGTTTAAGAAGGTGTTAGTTAAAAAAGAAGTTTGGTGTTGGATGTCCAATGCAAAGTGAGGAGAGGGACATATGTATGTATATATAGTGAGAGAAAGAGGACGTCTTGAAGATTGCTTTCTTAATTAGTTTGTTGTATGCTACTTAGATTAAAGTGGGTGTCAACTAAGTTAAGTTTATACTACACTTGTGTATGGGTGCTGATTGGGGCTTACGACAACCTTTTCATATATCTTATTATTAAAGCATTATCATAATTAAAGGTGGTAAACAAGTTGTTTGAATTGGGCTTAGCTTAGGATCATTTAATTTTTTTAAATTAAGTCGATCAAGTTTATAATAACTTATTATGCACTAAAAATCATATAATATGATCAGCTTTTATTTGAAATAATCATCTTTCATATTATCAGTTTTTGTATAATATAGTCAATTTTCTAATATAGTTAGTTTTCGTATGGTACAATCGTTTTTTTTCTTCTAATATAGTCAGTTTTCGTATGATAAAGTCAGTTTGGATGTCGAATAAATTATTGTTGATTCGGTTTACCCAAAATGTAATTTTTTTAAATTAATTTATTTAGGTGATAAGTTTCATGTTTTTGTTCATATCGTCCATCCGATACGGGCCATATGTTTAATGTATTTGTAAACAAAAATTTCTTTTAAGAAAAATCAATTAATAATAGTCTTTTTAATTAATTTTTACACTGATTTGTTTTAATCGGGTGTATTTTATTTCGAGTGACAATTAAGTTAGTTTTGTCAGATTTTATGACACACCACTAATATTAGTAAGTGATGGGATTGATCTCAGTCTAATTGTTACCTTTAATTTCTTTAATACCTTTTGTTATGCTTCTTTGAAGCAAAAATAATATTCTTATCTATCTTCTAATTATATATCATCAATATCGAATTTTGGGCATCGAGAAGACTTTTTTTTTTTTTTTGGCCGAAAGGTACTATTAACTCTAATGTATGTAACTATCTAAGCATATTCTACTTGATTATTAGAATCCACTAGATTTTTATTGGTAATCAATTACTAGTGATGAGTTTATCTCCCTAGTCTTATCTTTTCTTGATTCACCACTATTACCAACTTTGCCCCTCTAATTCTTTATCGTAAATATTCTTTTGTTCGCTCTTCCATTATCGTTATAGACTACGTCAAAAATATTTCAGCCCAAGGTTAGTGTTTAATCAATACGTGTGATCTTACAGCATAGAATATCCAGTGTACTAGTTTTTGATTATAAAGATAATATAGTTAGTTGAACTACTTCTGTCAAAGAAGTTATTAGAATCTACATTCATGGCCAAGTTTAAGAAGCCACACACCGCAAGAGCCATATAGGAACCGCGCGCATAGTGTTTATTATGAACAAGGTAGTATTAAAATTATATTGCATGTTGGGCGGTACGGTAATTATATTAATAACCAGTTATTAGGCACGAGCTATTCCCTGAGTAAGAAAAAAATTCATTTATTGATGTAATACTTTATGATAATAACACTAAATACAACTTAGTCTAGTGGTTAAGGCTCTAGCATATGTATTGTACATGATATTTTATGAACTAAAACTCCCTATTAGGAAGAGCGCCACGTGATACAGTTTCTTGTTTATGCATGCCTTTTAATATATTTATATAGATTCTAAAAGTGAATATATTCTATGGATAATTAACAATTTAACATTCTTTTTTATACATGTAAGATTTTTTAATATCGGGTTAAGATAATATGACTATCAAATAAACAATGAACTCTATATTTTTGGCTATTATGAGCGACCTTATGTTGTAGGTCATTTTGCACACTGGATGATTCTGATTGATTATCAAGGCAACTAGGGGTGATAATGAGCCTGACAAGCTCGCGAGCAGCTCGGGCTCGGCTTGGTCAAAGCTATTGGCTCGTTGAATCTCGGCTCGAGACTTAAACGAGCTGAGCCGAGCTAGGCAAAGCTCGGCTCGTAAAGCTCGTGAACAAATCGATTATTGATTTATACTAAAAAAATTATTTTATATTAAAAAATATTTTATATTAAAAAATTGTTTATATATTAAAAAAAAAAATTTATATTAAAAAATTGTTTATATATTAAAAAATATTTACATACATTAAAATTATATTAATCATTTCTTTTAAGATATTAACTAAGGCATATAGAAGAAAGATAAAAAGAAAAGGTAAAAACAATTAAAAAGAAAAAGAAAACAAATTCTAAATGAGCATAAACGAGCTCTCAAGCTGAGCTCAAGCCGCAAATTCTAATCAAGAGCTCAAGCCGAGCTCGGCTCCCCCAAGCTCGGCGAGCTCACGAGTCGAGCCGAGCCCATGAAAAGTTAAACGAGCTCGAGTCGAGCCTAGTGCTATTCGAGCTCGGCTCGCTCGATAAGCACCCCTAAAGGCAACCATAACAAAAGTGGTTCTTGTTTGACCAGGCAAGATCATCCTGATCAAGATAATTTGGATCGTCCATCAAGTTTGAAGAACGTAAACTTTCGACCTTCTTCTCTTCAACTTATTAACTTCGTTACAGCAAAATAAGATTCAGGAAGTACAATTTAGTTTAAAACAAGGAAAAATTTCCAAAAAAACTACCTTTTATAATATTTTTATTTAAAAAAAAGTACCTTTAAAAAATATCTTGCAGTAAATTCCTTTCAAATACAGGCCCACTTTACGATTCTAGTAATGTTTAATAGTTAAAACGAGGTTTGATAATTAAATACGTACTATGGTAACATGAAAACGTGAATATGGTCTAATATATGTCATCACAAAAATATATTATATGTTAGTCTTATAAACACTAGATCAACTAGAAGAGGGGGGAGGGGTGAATTGTATTTGGGGAGATTTTCAAACTTTTTGCGGATAAACTAAATTAGAGAGCTAATAAAGTGAAGGAGTAATAAGTCAGAACACACGAAGATCCTTTTAACAAGGTTCTCTTCCACAATTCTTTAGGAAGAAACCTTGCTCTTTTAATTTATTTATAATAGTTATTACAACTTATCATATATCAATCCTCATTTAGTTCCTCTAGGAACCAGTTCCCAGTCACCTTGTTCTCCATGAACACGTGACTTTCCTCACTTGACTTCACTAGAAGTCTTCTCTTTCTCTTTCTCTTTTCTCTCTCTTGAATACAATATTTTAGTTCTCTCAACCCACACCCGAAAAGTATTACAATAATTGCTTGAAGAGTAATAACCGAAAATAAACTTTCACATAAAATATTACAATAAATCTAGAAAGTGTTAGTTTTCTGGTTCATTGTTGAGTTATATATAGAAGACCACAACAGCTCCTATTTTTGCTCCACTAAGCAGACATGGGTGTTAGAAGTGACCCATGATCTAACCATTATTGGAGCCACATTATCCACGGTCTTGTCCAACTAAATCTGCGCACAACACCACGTACAATCAGCCATTACTTCCATATTCACCGTGAAGTTTGTTGTTGAGACTGAATCTTGGGAGTTAGTTAGATCTCCTGGATTCCAGGAACTGACTGGTCAAACAGTTTTCAGTCTCCCTAGAATCTAGGAACTGCAGCCTGATGTGCGTTTCCTTCATTATAGCCCGATTTGATATTGGTTTTCTTCAACTGTTTAATTCTTTCACTCTTGTAGAATAACAAACGCATACTCCAACAAATATATATCATGGAAATTATTTTATTTAAAATAATATTCCATGTTATTTGGTTAATTGAAAGCAATTTATAACACATAACATTTTGAGCATAGGAATTAATTAATTTAAATAACTTGACTAGGTTAAACTCATAACCATTTCTCCACAAGTTATAATTAAATTAAATTACACTCAAGACAATATTAAAAATTAATTCGACGTTACAAAATTAATTTCCTAGACTCAACTAATTTTCCTAGACTCAATAACATTATTTATCATCATTAAAACCTTTAATACAACATTATAACACTCTCTGTTTTTTGGTACATTGGGCGTGGCTTACCCTTATATGCTTATCTCAGGAAATAGAGGGGATCAACTATCGAGAAAAGGGAGGTCATAATCGAGCTTGGATCATGGGTGTCGAATTAAGGTGAAACCCCTTACCATCCAAAGCCTAACCATCCACATTATATTATATGACCATTCATATCTATAATTTTATCGGGTTCTTCTCTTACCTATATCAAATGAACATGCCGAACTAAATTTTCTTCATGTAAAACCTATTTGATTTAGATCAGGAAAATCAGACGATTCTATGAAAGCATGTGCTATGGCTCAAATCCGCAGTCAATCCTATTTTCAATAGGAGCAGTTGACAATTGAATCCAGATCTCCCCTTTTTTTTCTGTATTTGTAATAGTGCGAAAAGAAGTCCCGACTCCAAGTTGTTGAAGACAAGAATAGTAGAATAGTGGCGTTGAGTTTCTCTACTCTTTGCCTCTCTCGTTGCAACAATATATACTAGAATTTTTTGCACGTGATGCGTGCTTGAATTTTTTTCGAAACAGAAACTCGATTTTCTTCGGCATATAAAAGTCAAAATTTAAACATTAGACATACGAAGTATAATTGTTTTTAGTTGCAAAATTTGATTGGTTTAGTTTCTGTCACTTAAGTCTCTCATCATTCTTTTTGTTTTTTTTTTTTACTTTTCAAAGTTAAATTCTATGAACAATATAGAAATTTTATTGAATTTATTTATGATTTCTAATATTATAATTTTTTAGTTGATTTTTGAATTAAGTACAATACTTCATAAATTATAAAGAAAGTGGACACTTTGATTTCAAGTCAATTTTTTCATAGGTTGTAGTTTGTAAAGTTTCCTCATTTTAGTGATTTGCATAGTGTAAATTATGCAATTTTATGATTTTAGTTAACTTGTGAGTGATTGTTATAATTATGAAAAAAATTTATGATTTGAAGCCACTTTGATTTATAAGTGAATCTAATTTAAAAAGGGAAGGGGAAAAAATAGGCATTTCAAAAGAGGACACCATTGCTCCCCTTTCCTTATATAATAGAGATATTTTGAGAGATTTGTTACATTGTAAAGAAGTAAATATTGTTGTAGTCGTGCGTGTAGAGTTACCATGTCGTTGAAAGATGACATTTTGAAGTATTAGCTTAGGTTGACTTTTATCTATTAATGGGTGATTTTTAATTTAAGTTCCTAAATATGTTTCAGATGATTTATGACTTGTATCCAAGACCAACGCTATAAATAGCAAGCTTTGGGATATAATAAAGTTGACGTTGGAAATGTTTCGTGCATCTTTGGTGGCCGATTGTTTCATATATATTATTATATATATGTACTATATTTTGAAATTGTATTGGGAGATTTATTAAGAAAAAAGCTTCCCAAGTTGTTAATTTTGTATGAACTGGATTTTACAAAGTTATACTTCCTTAGTACTACAGACGAAGGAAAAAGAAACCAATATTATAGTATATGCGGGTGCCATAAACGTGAATCGTTAGTAGGTAAGGGTGGTGTACTTAGTGATGCAAACATCATGATACCTTCTTGGCTTAATTCTGGGAGTCACGGTGTGGATTGGAGTTACCTAATTAATAATCCTAAGAGTATGTTGATTTTGTTGAAAGGCAATTTGTTTGCGTAGTACAATTCACCTTTATTTGGACACCAGAGATAAGGCCTTGTGAAGGTTCTGTTATCGTTATTTAATTTGTCTACAACAATATAACTAGTATGGATATGTGTAGATATAATATATTTGAAATGCTATGTTAACATCAAATTATAAATTTATCCGGTAATTAGGGATAGCAACGGATAAGACTTGGACCGAATTATGTATAATCCGACTCCGACCCTACAAAAAGTAGTATTTCAAATTCGACAACGATTTCGACATTCGACTACGAAAATCCGAATTCGATCGACAAAATTTTTTAACATCTGAATACGACTCCGACTCCGACCCGATCCGGTAATTAGGGATAGCAACGGATCGGACTTGGACCGAATTATGTATAACCCGACTCCGACCTACAAAAAGTCGTATTTCAAATTCAACTCAGATTCCGACATTTAACTACGAAAATCCGAATTCGATCGACAAAAATTTTTAACATCCGAATACGACTCCGACCCGATCCAACTTCTTTTTCACCCCATTTTTTTAAATGAAAATTTCAGATGTAATACTAATAATCTAACCATTATTATTTTTATTTAAAAATCATATGAAAATCTTATGTAATACAAATAATCTAATCATATGTATTCTTTTTTAACAATCATTACTTCAATGTGAAAATCTTGCATAATACGATTGCATCAAAGTCGGAATTAGACTATACATATATAATACATTAATATAATTAAGAAAAATGACTAATCTTAAAGTCAAAGTCGGAGTCGGATTCTTTTATGGGATCTAACTTCGATTCTTCTCCGTCTCGCAATCGGCCTTTTCAAACGGAGTCAGATTCTTTTTTCGTTGGAGTCGGCTAATTTTTTTTCCTTCGAATCAGAGAGAACTAGGGTCAGATTCGGATTGGACTATTTTTGAGCCAAATAAGTCATACTAATATGTAAAATTAAATTTCTATGAATGAATTATTAATCGCAAACAAAATCATCTGTGCAAATTAGTATCGTCTGTCGTTCTCAAGTAATCATTCTTAGACGGAAAAAGGTATGGAGAAAATGCATAATTTTATGTAAGATGGATTTACAATAATTTATCGTAATCCTTTTCATAGAGGTGATCATGGGTCGGGCCGGGCCGGACCTAAAAATGCCCCATTGGTCGGCTCGGGCCATTTTTTCATGCCCAAAGCCTGCTATTTCGGGACAAAATGGGCAGGCTTTTCGAGCCAAAATTGGGCGGGGTCTAAAAATAGACGAAAAAGTCATTTTTATCTTGCCCAAAGCAAAAAGAATTGGATCAGACCCGATCGCGGGCCAAAAATTTTTGCCCAAACCCGCCCAAAAATCGGAACGGGCCAGGTTGGAGTTCATCAGCTCTACCATTTTAGGAGGTAAATTTTAGCATGACTCGAATAGTTTGTTGACGTAGGAAGGTTAGCGGATAAGTTCGATAACGAAGTTCAACAAAAGAGCTTGAAATGATTTCTACTAATTGGGCCTCTGGAGTCCGATTGCTTATTGTAATACCTTTCTGGAAGCGGAACGGGCCAACGAGTCAAACACATCGCTAAGCTGTGATCTATAGGCTTTTTAAGTCATCCGAGTTCGTTTAAGGCCCGAAATCAGCATTTTAATTATTTTCGGATTTTATGATTTTCTTAATTTTGTATTAGGGTTTTGTGTTAAGTATTTAAACATTATTAGGTCATTATTGGGAGGCAGTTTTTGACTTTTAATAATATCACAGAGTTCCTACTCTTTTCTGGTGGATTCCGGATTTTCTACAGATTTATCGCTTGTGAATTTGTTCGTTTTTGATCGAAATTAGCGCTTGCTTTTCTCCATATTTTCCGACCGCGTCATTTGTTGTAAGTTCATCTTACCTTTTAAGATTTCCAAATGAGAATAGATTTCATCAACTCAAACACTTCTAAAATCCAAATATTAGATCTATATATTAAATCAAAAGTCTCCTCTCATAATATAGAATCTTGCTTCCACCCACTTGTTTTAACAATTTTAGTATGTATCACAGTACATAGACAGACCATAAGCTGGAATAAAATTCCAGTTTAAGGTAAATCTACTGACATAAGTAAAAGAGGGGGGGGGGGGGGGTTCTTAAGAACACTCACCATACCCTGTCTTTAATTTAATTTTGGAAATAGGTGTCTACATGAATTGAGAATAAAGAGTAGAGACACTTTTTAGGATTAAGTAGTATATATTTTATTAATTTGCCAAATGATTCCTACTTTGCAAGTGGCGTTTTAATTAAGCTTTTCATATACACCTCCCCACCATGTTTTGTCTATATGGAATCCATAGCTAATTTCTTATACAATGTTAGGATGTCTTCTTTTTTTTTGACTCTATATAAAATTGAATAATTTGAAGATCAGGAAGGTATTTTGGAACCTAATATATATATATCATTTTTCTAATTAAAATATATATACCCACACGTATGGAATTAGCATCTTACATTTTATAATAATTCTTTTAACAAATTAATACATTATAAAAAATTATAGGAAAAAAAATGTAACTAGATTTAAAGGAAAGTGAAAGCAATTCAAGTCATGTAATCTTTCTGTCATCATAGGAATATTAATATGATTCTTACATAATCAGTAGTCAGTTCACCAATTGAGAATTTAGCTATATTTGTGAGTGGTTTATTTCTCGACTACTAATACTAGTACTGTATGTGGGTTTCAACTTTCAACATTCGTATCCTTGAAATTCGATATCATTGCTGAATGCTGATTGTTGCATGCATGCCCTTTGATTTTTCTTCTTTTTTTTAGAGAGTGCATGTCTACTTAATTACTAGTACGTCTATATGCCACACTTTTGCTTAGAAATCTATGGTAGTAATATTCACTAATAGAGTTATAGGAACAAAAGCAAACTTTTGTAGCTCTAGCGGCCGGTTTGATGCTTTGTCTCTCCGCCTCCTCTCTTTTAGTTATATATAAATATTATTCCGAAAGTAGCTAAATGATAGTGGATTAAAGTTTTGTCTTTGAATCGAAATAAATAAGAAAAATATAAACAAATAAAAAAGAACATTATTAAGAGAGAATTAAAAAGCTGAAATCTATTTGCTTCATAGCTATTGAATTAGAAGGGAGAGGTGGAAGCGCAGTGGAGTATCACCCCTAATTTCTAGGTAATGTCCTGGGTTCGAATCCTCATATATACCAACATTATGTTGGGGATTACTCTTGTTGTGGCATTAGGCCTTCAGGCCTGTTGTTTTGTGGGTTGTTTAGCCTTTTACCCAAACTCTTAGTTGATGTGTCCTGCAGGCTACTAGCCTAGCAGAGATTGGTATCCGGGTCAATTATCTTTCCTAATAAAAAAACAACTATAGAATTAGCAATACATTTCTAATAGAAAGTAAAGTTAGTGAAACATGAACCATGAGTTGGGATAAAAGTTTTTGATCGTGGCGGTTATTTTCTATCTTCTATAGAAGTTTATTTTAGAGGTGAATATTAGTCGGGTTTTTGCCCAAAAAAGCAGTCCATTTGGGACTAAAGTGCCAGTTAGATTGCTCGTGATATTAGGGCTAAAGAAAATAAACTCAGCCAATATAAATCTTTTCGTTCCATTCTTGTTGATATATAGATATACTAGAATTTTTTGCACGCGATGCGTGTTTGAATTTTTTTTCGAAACAGAAACTCGATTTTCTTCGGCATAAGAGTCAAAATTTGAACATTTTAGAAAAAATTGATATATCATTGAAAATTTCAGAAAATGTCATTGCGAACATAATAATATTCTGGAAATGCACGAATATTGTTAATCTAATTATGACCTATTAAGTTATTAGCGTTTTAAATTTATTTTAGTTTTTTCCCTCTTTTGTTTGGAGCTTCTCTTCTGAGTCATAAAAAATTTATTAGATCGTAGTATTGTGTAGTTATAAGCCCATAATCGAATCCGCACAACCTGTATGATATATGGCACGAAATATTTTTTTTCTTGACTGTGGCTGTGGGAACTGGATATGGTAACATCTTTTTGAGGGAAAAAAAAGGAGGAATACAGTTTGCCAAATATAGGCAGCTCTTAAATTTAGTAAAGTCAAAAATACAAACACTATTTTGTAATTTAGAAAGAGAATGGGGGCAAAATTGGCATTTCAAAAGAGGACACCATTGCTCCCCCCTTCCCTTATATAATAGAGATATTAACTTCTCCTATGTTTTAGGGTATAGTGATGGTAATAAGTACATCCAGGTAATATTTTCATTGTTAGTTATACAAGCCTAATAGTCCAACATGGTTATAGTATGGGTCCATAAGTACGTTATGAGTTTCAAAAGAGAATAAGGAACTTCATTGAGAAGAATACACAAGTAAAAAAAAAAGTTCCATTATGTCGCACAATTGGAATACCGACACAAGAGTCTAGGGGTGCATCATTTGCGACAGATACTACGGGTGTCTGACACAAATCATGCATCATGTGCGTCGCATTTACGATGCATTCGACGCAAAAAAAAAAAACAAGCTAATGGGTACGATATCTGTGTACGTCGGATTCCAATTAATGGTCGACGTAAATAATTAAAGCCAATGAGTACAAAATGAACAAAGCATTTGCGTTGAAGGTTCGTTATATACGATGCAAATCGCTATATCCTATGATTTGCTTCGGATCTAGTAAGCCCATCTGAAGCAAATGGTTTCAAACCCACTTTCCCCTTTTTTCTTATTGTGAAACGATTTATGTCGGATCTAACAAGCCTATCCGACGCAAATGGGTTTCACGCCTCATTCCCCCTTTTTTTATCACAAATAAACCCTACCAACATTTCAAACCATACCGTCTGTCACTCCTCTCTTTCTATATCTGTCTCTCCTTCTCTCTTTCTCAGAACTCGCACTTATTCTCCTCTTTCTTCCTTCATTTGTCGTAATTCATCAACACAATATTAAAAGTCAGGTTGTATTTGAGGTCGTCAAAATTAGATTCTTGTGAAATCTCCTTCCTCCTTTCTCCTCCTCTCTATATTCATTGTTCGAATCATTGACGATTTGATTTTGGTGCAATCTTTTGTTCGAATTTCAAGAACGAGAAGAAAGATCGATAATTGAATAAGAGCAACTCCAAAATCTGGAAAATTCTCTAATTCAAAGATCGAGAATATGTGGAAACGAGTGGGTTGAGGTTTCGTTTGGTATTTGCCGATCGAGAATTGACGGTGGTGATGACAATTAGGTTATTTACGAATTGTTGTATTATATTAGTTATCGAGATATTTGTTTTTAAGAATTGTTGTGTTATATTTGTTCTGAAATTCCAAGTATTTCTATAAATTCTTGCTTTGTTGTTTATTTGTTTTCTTGATTTTCCATCCGCGATTTCTACTAATTCTTTGTTGTTTATTTGTTGTTTGTTTTTTCCAAGTATTTCTACAAATCTCTTTGTGCTTTTTAGTTTTTGAATTGCAGATTTGAATTTCATTTTTTTTCCGGATGTTTATGGTTGTGTGTATGATGGTTCATAATTTTTTTTTTTAATAAAAACGAGCAATTAGCGTCTGTTGAAGGGTCAAATCTAACACAAATCAGCCTTATTAGCGTCGCATATTATGTATCATTTGACGTAAATGGCCCATGGTTGCTGCTTGGGGTGGTGTTGGGGTAAGCATTTGCGTCACACTTTGCTCTTCATCTAACGCATATAACTAGAGAATTGTGTCGTGTCCTACTCCGACGCATATCATCCACGGTAAATTTGTGTCTAGGCCTGTAGTGTCAGACCTAGATCCAATGAAATGATGGTTTGGGATTCGACGCAAATTGTGGTTTCTTACTAGTGATATCAACGTGCACAAGCGAGTTGTTCGGGGTGCTCGAGCGGGCTTCAAGTGCTTCGGAGTTCTGCCTCGGTTTTAGAAGAAGTTCCCAAGCGGACACTATTTTGGCCCTTGCAGGCGATGCTTTAAAGGCATTTTACGCGATTTCTTTTTGTTTTTTTGTTATCGTATTTTCTTAGTTTTATTTAAATTAGGTCTCTTTCATATTTTTGTATTCCCTGCTAAGATGAATATGTGCTAAAAAGATACAATATATAGTTTTTTTTTTTTTTTTGCTAAAAAACTTAATAGGTTTAGAATCTATAAGATGAGAGATATAGGTCGATGATTGTTTATGTATCTGGAGAAACACATCAAACAGCTGTAGAGATTACAAATACTTTTAGATTTCTCAATTGAGTTGACCTTGAGATAGATTATTGTAAACCATGGGGTTTGTGAGCTTGGAATTCATTGATATTCGTTGAAGGATCAATGGACTTTTGGTTGTTTTTCCTCTACTTGTGACAGAGAGATTTTTCATGTCAAATTTGTGTTAATCATTGCATTAAATTTTCTCTCCTTAAATTTGCTTATACTAATTTCTTTCTACTACGCTTCTACATAAGTCCTAACAATTATCAAAAAAACAAAAAGATAAATAAAACATAAGAAATTCTCATTGGTAACTCGATTTGTGTTTTTGGTTATTTATACATGGTAACCAAAAAAATGTATTACATCAAAAGACCTTGTTGTATTGTTTACTTTATAGCGCAATTTTAATGATAAAGTTTGTTAGGTAATTTTAAGATTAATTAATGTTGAATAATTTCATTAGAGTACAAAATTACATAGAATGATGCTAAAAACATACAAAACTCAATAATACACGACCATTTGAATCGATCTTTATGAGATTTTATGATTCTATTGTACAAATATTTGTGATTTTCTTGTGCAAATATATATGCGACTTAATGAAATTAATAAACCCTAGTTATAACCTCAAAAAAGTATAATTAATAAAATATTTGAATAGTTTTCATCATTTATGTCATGACATAGAGATATCTATAATATAATGTCATTTCGTGAAATAATTAATTAAATTTTTTAATTGCCATATATAAGTTATCAAAAATGGGATTATCAATGAGAAATTCCCAATTATGTCACTATGATCATTTTTGTTTGTTTGCTCGACTATTAAGGATTAAACTTAACACTTCAACTTCCCCTCAAAAGAAAAACACTTCAACTTAGTTATAGAGCTTCCTTAATTTACCCAAGGTTGTTCTAAAAAATTTTAAGGCTCTTGTACTAAATATAAATTTGGACTCTAAGTATAAAAATATTATACTTACATTGTAAAATTATATTTAATATGTTCTACAAAATATATCATTGTTAAACTATTCTTGACAAAATAAATCTCGGGTTGGGTTTGAAAATATGGCTAAAAAAACTTTAATTTAAAACTTTTGAGTCATGTAAAATATAGTACTTTATGTTGTTGGTCGCTTTACACGCTTGGGAAGACCATACTAAGGTCATGTTTAGTTCACCTGAAATTTTCTGATATGAACTTATCTGATCTAATCTGAATCTGAACTGATCTGGTCTGATCTGATCTGATTACAAGATCTTATCTTTTAGATTTTTCTTAATATATAAGAAAAAATATAGTCATATGGGGTCTTGTTTGATTCGTCTCAATGAGTACTTTATTAATATTCAATTATATTATAATTTTTACTAATATGTAATGAAAGATATTTAATAATATAATGATTTTTAAATATAAACAAGATCTGATTAGATCTGATCTGAACTTATTTTTTCAGATCTAATCTGATCTAATCTGATTAGATCTGAAATAAGAAAAATTAAGTGAACTATCATAGCCTAAATTCACCCTTCACATCCACTCAAATTTATTTTCATCCTTTTCACCCACCACTAGACTTTCTTAAAGTGATCTGCAAAATAAGTTTCTAGTTGGCTATTGAGTATCTTATCATCGATCACCACTTAGCGGCTCCTTTTCGTTTTGCATTAGATTCTCTGTCCTCTTTCTAGTTTCTACAAAGAAGCCACGCAAGTTACCTTCCTCAATTATTACCTCTCTTTTTTACTGGACAATTTTTATCTGTACTTGACTGATCATTCATTTGTTACTAAGAGCTTTCTTTTGTTTCATCGTTCGTCGTTCCTATAAGTATAGGTTTGACACCTTTTGCTTTGTATGATGTGAAAAAAGGGAAAGATTGAAGAAAAAAAAGTTGATAACTATATCATGTTTTTTGATATTATTAAAAACAGTTGACACCCTTTTGACGAATATACGACCTCCTTAACTAACATGAGAAATCAAATATGATAAGCAAAAGTTAGGTAAAGATGATATTCTTTTCCTCATCATAATCTTTATATCCCAAAAAGTACATAGGAATTTTGTCAAAGCATTGTCTTCTCGTGATTAATTAATTAACAGCCAAAGTAAATATTGGTTATTTTGTTCTACACATTTGATTATGTTCTCTAACATGTTCTTTACATATTGGGTTTAACATTTGAATTTCTCCTTGTACGTAGGTTTTTATACTAGTTTTGACGCTTTTATTTGTCTCGTGTCAAAAAAGAGTCTAAATTTAGTAGAATGAATCATCGTATCTGGATCTAATGATATTTGCTTTTGTTTTATTGACTATTAAGCCGTCCTAAAAAAATTTAATCACTAGGTAGGTATTTTTTTAAATAAAAGAGAATATTATTAGGTATGCAAGCCTCTTAATTAATTCAATATATTAGTTGAATCTAGACGCTCCTCATGAGTTTCAGAAATGTTTTAAGAAAAATCAGTAGGTGAAGAAAAGAAAATGCAGAGAAGGTACTCGATTGCGTCTTGTGTGACTGATAGATATCTAAACCATGTGTATCATAGAGTGAAAGATTTATGCAGTTTCATTTTATTGCTTTTTTGATATTATATCTACTCGTTTATGATTGGATTATTATAAAGATTATTTATTTCCTTGTCAAATTATATATGTATTAGGATGATAAGTACTCCCTTCTAGGGGTGTATTGGAGAGTATACACCAGCACCTATTACTAGCTTACCAAGTCAGCAAGCTGACCTCACAACTTAAGTTATTTCAGTTTTCTTTTATTACAAAATATATGATTGGTTAGTTAGTTACAAGTTAGTTAGAGCTGGTTGTATAAATAGATATCTCTCTCTCTCATTTGATTACTTCTGCTGTAATAAACAATTCTCTCTCTCAATAAAATTCTCTCAGAATATTTTCTCTGAATGGCTGCACTTCTCAGCAATTAACATGGTATCAGAGCTTCCGTAAGATCAAAGTTACGCTGAAAATTCCGCAAAGCTAATTCTGGAAAATTGATCTTCAATCTGATTCAAGCTTCAACAGGTGTTGAATTTCCTATATTTCTTTCTGAACTTGTTTCCTTTCTTTTTTCTGAATCTGAGGTTCTTTGAATCTATAATTTTTTGAATTCTTGAATTGAATTCAAATTCTATCTGAATTTCTCTGAAGAAGTGCATATTTTCTTGCATTTTCTTTTTCTCTGATTGTTCCTGTGATCTATGATCATCAACTCTTCCTTCTTAATATGTTGAATTTCTCTGATTTCTTGAAAGTGAGCTTAAAGGGTTTGTAAAAATGCCAGAATCAGAATCAGTAATATCACTCAATCAAAATTCTTCTAGCATCTATTACATTCATCCTTCGGATTCAAACACTACTCAAATTGTTTCTACTAAGTTCAATGGAGTAGGATACAATGATTGGAAGAGATCTATGTTAATCTCGTTATCTGCCAAAAATAAACTGAAGATTGTTGATGGAAGTCTTACAATTCCAGCTCAATCTTCTTCTGAATTTAGTGCTTGGCAAAGATGCAATGATCTAGTAATTTCTTGGTTACTAGCTAATCTTGACAACACAATTAAGAAAAGTGTACTATTCTTTAGTACTGCTGCAGAGATATGGAAGGATTTAGAAGATCGTTTTGGCTATTCATCCATGGCACAAGTGTATTCACTTGAACAAAAGCTGTCTGAAATGCATCAAGGAAATAGTAGTGTTTCTGAGTTTTATACTCAAATCAAGACTGTATGGGATGAACTTAATGATGCAAGTCCCTTACCATACTGTACATGCAATAAATGTACATGTAACCTCACAACGAAAATTCTGACAAGAGAACAAGAACATAAACTCATTCAGTTTATGATGAAGTTGAATGAAAATTTTTCCACTGTTAGGGGAAATATACTCATGACACAGCCTCTACCACAAGTTTCTCAGGCATACAGAATTTTTCCACAAGAAGAAAGGCATAAAGAGGTAGCACATCTTACTACTTCTAATGAATCTTTGGCATTTGCAGCTGACAAATTCAGGGGATTCAAGCAACAACAAGGCTATACGAAAAGTCCAGAGTCCAATCCAGTCCAGTCCAAACTTATCGGATTGGACTGGACTGAAAATTTTTCGGACTGGACTCGGACTCAAATTTTTGAGTCCAAATATTTTTGGACTGGATTTGGACTCATCCCTTTGGAGTCCAATAAGTCCAGTCCAGTCCAAATATATTTTTATATAAAATATATATTTAATACATATATAATGTATATATTAAAAAAAATTGATACTATTTTTAAAATTTTGAAGTTTTCAACCTTCCCTCTCTAAATATTTCAACTGGCGTCAGACAATTTTACTTGGTGCCAGACTATTACACTTAGATCCATTTGTTAAATAAGTAAATTATACTAGCAATATTGCAGTAGTAGGCTAGTAGCCAACTAATTCTATCTCACTTCACTCCTCAGTCCTTACTACTCACTTCCTCTTACTCTTCATTTTCTTTCTACCTAGATGTCTCGACTCTCGCATTCTCTATTTCTCCCTCAGATTAATTCTCAATCTCTCTGCTTCCTCTCAACTTAGATCAAGGTAAGCATCTAATTCAACTTTTTATGCATAGTATTTTACTTTAATTTAAGATTTCAATCTAATTTGTGGATATTGATAATTGAATCAGATGTCAAATGCTCAAGCATCTAAAAAACGTTGTGAATCATTGAATCTAAATCGGAAAAAAAGATATAATAATCGGACTGGACTGTACTGGATTCGGACTCAAGAAAAAATTATCGGACTGGATTGGACTGGACTCAAAAAAATTTGGATCGGACTTGGACTCAATTTCTCGAGTCCAAAAAACTTTGGACTGGATTTGGATTTGGCAAAGTCCAATCTAGTCCAATCCACTTACACCCCTACTCCCTTCGTCCCATAATATAGTGTCTACTTCATTTTTGGTGGGTCAAACTTTAAAATCTTTGACCGAATATTCTCATTTGTATATATAAAAAAACATATTCATGTGAGATTTTGTTAGATTTGTCTCAATGTGTAGTTTCATAATATCAACTTTTCATATTTTTTATTAATACGAAATTGAAGATATTAAAGGTTAAAGTTATGTCTTGGAGACCGTGTAAAAAAACAAGCACTATATTATGAGACAGATGGAGTATTTAATTTCCTTTTATTTTATGGTCCATTTAAGGGATAAAAATTTTGATACTTGAAAAAGAGGTAGGACTCTTGAACTACAGAAAGATGGTTTTGGTCTGGGTTTATTATAGGCGCAAATTAGATCCTACACCGAGGTGTAGGATGAGCATCCTATACCTTGCCCATTTGGCTGGCTTTTGGCATTATTTTTGAAAGTGGGCCAGCTCTTTCTCTCTCATCACGCACTCATTCGCTCTCTTTCTCTCTCATTTATTTGCTGAAATAATTTTTTTAATGTACAAATGCATATGGTTTGGTGTACAATAGTAATGACCATCAGTATATATTGTGGTTTATTGAATTTCGGTATGGGACTGTGTACATATTGAATTTTATTAGTGAACAAAAATCAACACACCAGTGTACAAAGATTGGAAATTACTCACTTGATATCAGCTTCAGGAATTGGGTTACTTTCAGCTGGGGGATGTTATTGTACATTTTGATTTTGTTAATGGACAACCACGAAGCCAAGAATGTACAAGGAGGTTGATAGAGGAGTGGTGAACAATATATGGGGGGAAATGGTGGCGGTTGACATCAAATTAGTTATTAAATGGTGAACAGTAACTGTCAAATCAGTTACTTTTTGAATTTTCGACATGTACACTGGATGTAATGGAAAAGTACATTGGCTGTTAAATCAATTACTTTTTGCATGTTGAATGGTGCGTTTCATTCTTCTTACCTTGCGTTTTGGAGCTGGTGTAGGATGCTCATCCAATACCTCATACCACCATCTACTAATTGTATTATAGGTATCCATAGATGCAAGTCAAACACGATGAGATATTACAAATACTAGTGTTATGTTTCTAGATAATGAATTGAGAGATAGTAATTAGTACTTGTTGAAGAATTACTGAACTTCTAGTGGTGTTTCCTCTACTAATATGTTAGATGTTTTCCATGTTAAGATTTGTATTTGTTATTACTCTTATTTTTGCTCATTTGATTCGTTCATACTGTCGTCTTGCTACACAATTTTGATTAGTTCTTACCAATATAGTTTTGTAAATCTGGAATCCGCGGCATAATTTTGCATAGAAACTCATGTCACCCAATTTGTTCTTTATATTGGATTAACGAAATAATTTTTTGGCAAAAGCAAAAGACGCTGATATTATTATGTTTAATGATCATTGATTTGATTATCTAGAATATGTAAACTATCATAAGAATTATAAAATATTAGCAGATTGTATAATTGAAGAATAAGCAATTTACTTCTTATATAAATTCGTAGATATATACTTTTATGCTAATCTTATCAAACTTCCATATTCTGTATTCTTATTGACCTAACTTGACTCAAAATCGACATGACTAAAAAATTTATCCGACCCGGAGATAATCTGAATATTAATGAAAATCGTGTAAAACACGTCAAAAAAAAAAATTCAATTTTCATCGATTAAATATTCTCTTTAGATGTACGTTGTATTCGATATATTTTAATTTATTTTATTATATTCATAGTATTTTTAACCCATTATTTGCTTGTATTATCTTGTAATTTTGAATATATTATTATTAATTTTATTTAAGTCAACATACTCTTATTTTATTTTATATTACTTCCTCCATAACAAAAAAACGCAGCAATTGCAATTCTGGGATGTAATACAAAAATGCAACAATTAGAAACTTACTTGTTTTAGTTAAAAAAAATTCAATAAAATTATGAAAATGTCATTCCTTAAGAAAATAACACTAGTGGAAAAAAACGGAAGGGCTGCGGTTAAAACAGCCCTAAGGACTGCGTTTTTGGCCAGCATCCTTTTCTAAAAGTGAAGGGCTGCATTTTAAAACCGCAGCCCTTCACAATGAAGGGCTGCGGTTGAGGCCCAAAAACGCAGCCCTTCCATATTGGAAGGGCTGCGATTTTGTACCTAAAACGCAACCCTTCTTTGTACAAAGGGCTTTGTTTTTGGCACAAAACCGCAGCCTTTTCGACCCATAAATAATAAAAAAAATGTTTGTTTTTGACATTTTTTTACTCTTTAATATATCAAGAAATTTACAACAGGGAAAATCAATAAGAACAGTCGAAATTTATAGATCTAAAAATGAAAAAAAAATAACGAAAATGAAAAAAAGGAACGGAAATGAAAAAAAGTAACGAAAATGAAAAAATGAACCAACATAGAAAAAAACGGAACAGAAAATGAAAAAAAGGGAACGAAAATGAAAAAAAAAAAATCAAACACACAAATTCAGAATGACAGAAATACATAATACTCAAACGAAAATGAAAATTAAACTCAAAAATTACAAACACACAAATTCACAATGACGGAAAATGAAAAAAAAGGAACAAAAACGAAAATGAAAATTAAACAAAACTCAAACTCAAACCTAGATCTCAAAAAAAAAACTCAAAAATTACAATCAAGTGTTTTACAACGGCGTCATCTAGCGCTTGAAGAAGACAGATTCAGGACAAAACGGAATGTTCATGAATCCAAACAAATTTACCGTGGATGATTGTATGTTTTAGTTAGAAACTCTGATCGTCCTTTGATTTTCAAGTACTAGCATAATAATAAATGGTATCTTTGGAGTTCTTACTTGCTGTTAGAATGCCAATGCTTGCATTTTCTCCCACGTACTCAATAGTTTGTTTTGTACAGGCAAAGGAACAATTTGTCTGTATGCATATCGAGAATGTTGCAGGAGTCCATCTCCGGCTTCTTTTTTTCGAGAGAATGGGGTAATTTAGCCTTCTTTTGATTCATGAACAATTTGTCTGTATGCATATCGAGAATGTTCGCTTGCCGTTCGAAGATTGACGGAAGAAGATGAGAGGAGGCGTGATTAACTTTTCTTTTACTATATATTATATTGTGATTTTGTGGAGTACACAACTATAATGGGCTTATGGCAAATTTTTTGGTGGATTTTTTGCGGGGATGAAGTGGGTACGACGCGGTGCGGGGGGTGGGGCGGAGGTGGGTCTAGAATTTCCCCCTGCAATGGGTGGTGGGGCAGGGATGGGGATGGAATTTTCCCCCGCAATGGGTGGTGGGGCAGGGATGGGGATGAGAATTTTATGCGGGTGCGGGTGTGGGGTACCATCCTCCGCACCCGCCCCGCCCAATTGCCATCCCTACTGAAGATGAGAGGAGAGAGAGAAGATAGGCGTGAAATGAGGAGAGAGGAGACAGGCCAATCTCAAATAACAAACCCTAAAGCCTTGGAATTTCTTTTAAATTAAAGTCATTTTTATAAAAAAAAAAGCCCATAAAGGGCTACGTTTTTTTTAAAAACGCAACCCTTTATTACTTAAAGGGCTGCTTTTTTAAAAAACTGCAGCCCTTTATTACTTATTCGTTTACGAAGGGTTGCGGATTTTGGGGTAACCGCAGCCCTTCACTATTAAGGGCTGCGTTTTTAGAAAACCGCAGCCCTTGCACTGCAACCCTTCCGTTTTTTCCCCTAGTGTAATAATCTAATTATAGCATCCTAATTTTCGTTACATTATAATAACAAATTCATCAAACATATACATCACTACCACCCCCACTCATAATCACCACCCATCTCGCTTTTACCACCCTAGCCCACTCACTACCCGCCATAACCTCCTCTTCCAAAATCCCAACCCGACCCTCATACCATTTGAACTGACCACTACCATCACATCAAAATCACAAACCCCATACCATTCGAACTAACCACCACCACCACTTCAAAGACCCCTAACCCCACCACTATTCGAACCAACCACTACCACCACTTCCAAGACGCTAAACACAACCACCCATCTCACTTTTACCACCCTGGCCCACTCACTACCCGCCACAACCTCCTCTTCCGAAATCCCAACCCGACCCTCATACCATTTGAACTGACCACTACCATCACTTCAAAATCACAAACCCCATACCATTCGAACCAACCACTACCACCACTTCAAAGGAGGAAGAAGAGGAGGAGGAGGACAAAGAAGAGGAGGAGGACGAAGAAGAGGAGGAGGAAGAGGAGGAGGAGGAGGAAGAAGAAAAAGAAGAAGAGGAGGAGGAAGAAGAAGAGGAGGAAGAGGAGGAAGAAGAGGGAGAAGAAGAGGAAGAAGAAGAAGAGGGAGAAGAGGAAGAAGAAGAAGAAGAAGAGGAAGAGGAGGAACAGGAAGAGGAGGAAGAGGAAGAGGAGGAAGAGGAGGAGGAAGAGGAGGAGTTATAACAAAATTTTTCCTGCCCCATCCCCGCCCAATTGGGGCGGGGATGGATCTAGTTTTGGCGGGGATGGGGGCGGGGATGGGGATTAAAATTGTACCCGTAATGGGTGGTGGAGCGGGTGTAGATTTTATGTTATACCCGCCCCATCCCCGCCAGCCCTGCCCCACCCCCGCCCCGAATATTTATTATTAAAATTCTATTTATATACATATATTACTAATGTATTTGATGACACTTTTGAAATATAATAAAATATTTGCCTTTGTTAAGTTTTTAGATATTTCCTTATTATAAAAGTTATTAAACCAAATTTACGAAATTGAGATAATACTTGTAAACAATTACGTACATTTTATTATGGAAAACAGAATACATTCGTTAATCGAAAAACCACCATTCAAAATCTAAAGTAGTCATTGAATTCAAAACAATACAAGATTATTGAAATGAAAAAAAAAATTCATGATTCCAACAGATGAAGAATCGATTAACTTGAGATTGAACTCCTCCACATTCCATCCATCTACCACATCGTACATTTTGCATCATTACACAATAATTTTTAACATGAGGGGTCAAACAATTAGTATCTGATGTAATAGACTCCGGGACCGTTTAATAGGGCGTATAAAGTGACCAACAACACATGATCCAGCTTTGTAGAGGACTTGAAAGTCTAAATTTTTATGTTTTTCAAGCCATATCGATCAAACTCAAGTTTTATTTTGTCAAAAGTAGTTTAACAATGATATAATTTGTAGAATACATTAGTTAGAATTTTCAATCTATGCATAGTATTTTTATATTTACGGTCCAAATTCATAATTAACACATGGGCTCAAAAATTTTAAGACGGCTTTAGACTACAATAAGCGAATCAATATCTAATGCGAAATAGTATAACGATCCTTATTCCAAAAATCAATATGAAACTGAAAATCAAAATTCTTCAATGTATTTTCTCCTACTGTAAAAAAGTAAAAAAAGTTAACAAAGTGAAGAGCAAGATCTCTGAAAATACTTGTCCTAGTCTTTTAATTTGTAAAGATGAAAAATTCTGATTCTGCCCTAACTTGGTGACAATGACCATACCAGTAACTGAAAAAGAAATAAAGAAAGGAGGTGGGGAAGGCCCACGTGGTGTGGCAAAGCCACCTTAGAACAAATGAAATAGATGACATGAAGTTTTTTTCTTTTTTGGCCTTTGGGTATATGAAAGATGGCAAGTGGAAAGCTCATGTGAATAACAATCACAACTTCAACAAGAAAAAGAAAAGAAAAGAAAAGAAAAGGAACAACTGACAAACGCACCCAATTTTTTAATAAATCAGTAGCACTTAACGCCTGATATTGAAAATCCATCGCACCCGCAACCAACAAATGGGAAAAGAAGTGTGGTTTGTCAAGAAAAAAGCATGATCATGTTTTTTAACATCTTATGTCTTTTTCATCTTTTTAATGACAAGTTGTGTGGTGTTATACTTATTAGTGCAATAAAATAGTTTTGATGTATGTATGTCACTTTGGTTTGCTAGTTTGTTGCGATTGATTTAGTTCTAACATAGTAACATGTTAGCTTGTTTTCCTTAAAAAATAAACCATTTTATAAGCTCAAAGCTTATGGAAGATAATAATAAAAAGGCTTGACCGGCCATAAGTAGAAAAGATACTAATATGGGATTATATATGTTAATATTTAAGATCAACATGTTGCTTGAATCTCAATCAAGCACTCAAGTATTATATATTGAGTATGTGAAGTTTGGAGTTAATAAAAAGACTTGGACGTGTCGCCAAGATTTTGACGGGTGGTCGTGGCATGCTCGTGCGACATCCAAGCTCCTCAAATTACTAAAGAAAAGTTCAGTACAATATTGGTTTTAATTGGTATTTTACTCATTCTTAAATCCTATATATAAAAATATTTGGAAATTCCCATTAATAACTGTGTATCTATATATATATATATATATATAACAAGGTTTATTTTGCTTATGTGTCAAGCCAGCATTATTCAGTGTTCACTTCGCCTACGTGTCATGCTACAACTACATCTGCCACGTGTCATCGCCAAATTCGACACTCTATTATATAACGTGCTCACATCCAAAAGAATCTAATGTCACATGGCGTGATAATTTCCTTCCAAAAAAACTACCTTGAAATCAAACAATGATATTAGTGTGGGAAGTTTTAAACAACTGCCTAAATTATAGTTACCGGTCGAATATAATTAAATGTTTTTTATTTAAAATTCAAAATTCACCCACCAAGAATTGTTATTATAGTTGCGGAAAAATAAAGGTAAAAAATGTTATTATATAAGTTGTTCATGTAATCACACTCTAATATAAACTGATTGGTAATTCAGAAAATTAAAATGTGCATTCATCCTAATTTCAATATCAATTATAAATTACTAAATGACTGTTATACTGCTAATATATTAAATTAATTTTCACTAACTGTTAAGACTTAGAATCTTGATTTTTTCAATATATTTATCACTCACTAACTGTAATAAATCTAATCCTTTCCCAAAACCCACTTAAGTTATAATTTCGGAATTTTCTTTTCTCTCTAATTTTCTTTTTTGGACGAAAAACTGATTTACAAAAAAGAATTCTGATTTCGAAAATTTTATTTTTTAAAAGATAAAAATCTGATTTAATAAATAAAAACATGTTTCATCTGATTTATTATAATTTTACTTTATTTTTCAGAATTTTATATTTATAAAATCTTATTATAACAAAAAAATTAATCTTATTAAGTAATGAGATGATTTATGTATTGTATTATAGTGACCGTTAAAGAATTGATATCGGTATTATATAGGACCATAATCGATTGTGTTTTTTTAGAATAATATTTAAAAAAAACAATTTGCTTGCATTATATTATAATATTATATGTAAAAAACCGATTTGCTTGAATAAAGTAATGGGATTATTGCCTCATCATGGTCTACATAGTGTATAAATTGATTTGTTTGAAAAAACCGATTTGCTTGCATAGATTATTGCTTCATCATATATTCTTTCCTAAAGTAATATCATCATATTCTTTCCTAAAGTAATATTATTGTCCTAGCATTTACATACATTACCACGTGGTAAAGCAAAGCAATAGGTTGAAATGAAAATGACACGTGGCATAAACAAAGAGGTGGCCAGAGAAAATTAGGATGAAGAGAGCAGAGGAAGCTTCATGTCTTGCCACGTAGGCTCGAGTTTTCTCTCTAATTTTCTTTTCTCTCTAATTTAAAACATAGAATATTTTTTATAAGGCCCGTTCTAATAAAATAAGAACAATCATACTACTAATTATAGATAATTCACAAGTCATAATCTTGCAGCACAAGGGTCGTAAGCCAATTTTACACTATTCTCATTACAAGATATTAAATTTTTTAATCAAAAGGCCATAGTAAATATTTCAACCTAAATTACGAGATACACCTCATTCACGAGTATGTTGGAATGTAAATATAGAAGTTTGAAATTGTTCTACAATACAATTTCAAAAATCGAAAAGAATATGAAAAAGAACACAGGTCATATGGTGATTAAGAAATAAAAGGCAAATCAAAACAAAAATATGCCATATTTGTATAATTTTCTTGAGTGATTGTCTATTTAAATTAATTTTTTCACTTAGAAATTTAGAGATAACCCCATTCATTTTGATGAAAATCATGCTATATAAAACTTTGAGATTGTTTTTTAATACAATTTGGATAATCATATCATAAAAAAAATAAAAATTTGTAATAAGATAGTTTAATAAGAGAGAGGAGTTGAGCGGACTGCAGAAAGCAAGGAGTGAAAGTTGTTGCATGATCGAGTGACAGTAGTGCTGCGCATTCTGTTTTTATATGAGCCTCTGTATAAAACGATAGGCAGAACAAAAGCTTCTTCATTCAACTTTTTTTGTTTTAAGAAAGTTTTTTTTGCTAAGCAAGTAATTATATTAATTAGAGCAAATAGTTACAACCTAAAACCAACCAAGAGACAGCAAACCTTTGCTTAGAAAAAAAAATGGTTGGTCACATGTTTTATCATGACATTAGCTACATCAATCACTGAACATATGGGTCATAAGTCGGTTTTAAAATTTATTTTTAATACACGATATGATTATAAAAACTTGAAATCAATCAGCTACGTACAATTCAAATCATGATTTTAGGAGAAACATCCTAAAATCTTAAATTTATAAACAAAGTATTCCCCGGCATTTTAATGTGTTTTTTTTGTTTCATTTACGTAATTATAAATGTATATATCACGATTACAATATTATTAAAGTTTAAAATGTTGTAACAAAGGATTTATATATATATTAAATATAATTTTACATTTTATATTCTTTTAATCTTTTAATCTTAAATACATGGAGTCTAATAATCACGGATTCAATATATTTCGAATAAAAACAACTACTTAATATACAAAATAATGTTGTCGTACATTATATACGACTCCAAACCATTTCTACATAAAACCTCCCGTGCATTTTTGCACGGGTGGAAAGCTAGTTATTATATATTCCATAGCATGACATTGATAACGGAATTTCCTTAAAATTAAGCAAGTTGTTAATCATAATCTTTCGATATTAATTGAGGTCAAATAATTGTATTAGGGCACAAAGTTGCACAATAAATACAATAATTATACGAAATGGCCATTGTTTATTAGTTATTAATATGAGTTTGTGTTATTCTTTGTCAATTTGTGTTATCTAATGAATCTCTGCAACATTAACTATCAAATATCATCAATGATGTTGCATTGCATGTAAAAAAAGTAAAACGGCTTGCTTTCTTATATATGTTGATTTGATTGTTGCTATAGAAATCTTAAGTGTAATTATTACACCATAACTTATAGTGTAACATATGCTCAATAGACGCGCCATATTAATTTTGTAATTTGTTTCAAATATCGATCCTTTCTCGATGCCGACTTTTCAAAAAAGTCGAGTTCTATAATCTCTGATAAACAAAAGTGTCTTTAGACGGTAGTGGCGAACCTGTTGTTGTAAATGTCGTCTTCAATGTGTTTCCATCGATTTCGTCGGGATTTTTTGGTTTTTTACAGGTGACAAAGCCATTGATGTGATTAAAAATGGAGGTCTGAAAATCAGAATTGGTGGTGGAGATAATTCGTGCTTATTTCAGTATACTATCATTCCTTCTGATTATCATGTCAATGTTATTCAGTTTTATATCATTGTTACTGTAGTTCATGTCATTTCTGGTGGAGTCTATGTCATTTGAGTACAATCATTCTTTAGTTCATGTATGGATCTAATACATCACTTGTGTATTCAGTTGTATTCCATATTTTGATGATGTCACATACTTCGGTAGTAATATAGTTTTTATGTTAGAAATTATAAAACAAAAATCCAAAAATAATGTAATAATGTTTATTTTTATACATATATCTCGTGGAGAAGGATTATTTATTTAATCTAAGTCATGATATTATTCTTATGCACTTTGAATTTTTATTATAAGGTATGTTTAATATTCTAGTAGCTTAGAATCTTTGGGAAAAAGATTATTAGTTATTAGATTGTTGTTGTTTTCTTTTTTGTTATGTGAAAACCAATTGGAATAAGCATGATATAAAATGTGGAGCTAACGGCTGCATAAGCTCTCCAACTAACTCGCTGGAAACTCTCCCACTAACGGCTAGTGTAGACGATTTATGATCGTTGCAAAAAACCTGGAGAATGTGCAGCGTATCTGAGCCATGATCTCCATTACTCTACAGTCGCTTATCAAGGAGAACGTGGAAGCATCATGTATCCAAAAAGAAGAAGATGAATTGCAGCAACTCTATAAGAGGAGGGTTATTAGAAAAAAACTTAAGAACTTTCAAGCATTAAAAAGTCAATCATTACTTAGAAAGTTTTTCTATATTTTCTTCTTCTACATAGCACTGTAATATTCTTAGTGTTTGAGTGAGAGAAAATTATGGTATATCCTTGTAATCAAGAGAGAGAAATAAAGAAAGAAAAAAGAAGACTTCGAGTGAAGTCAAGTGAGTGTCATCAGTTCAAGGGGAACTGAGTGACTGGGAACAAGTTCCTAGAGGAACATAGATGGGTCCATTAAAAGGTTGTAAAAAAGAGTCTTTTGGCCTATTTTAGTAAAGAGAGTATTGAGTCAAAATCCCTTGTGATCAAGGTTTTTCTTCCTATTGGGCCTAGGAAGTTTTCCTTGAAAAATCTCGTGTGCTTTTTCTCTTGCGTTTTTAAGTTACTTTCATTCCGCAATCTAAATTCGAAAATTTTCCCTCAACTACAATTTACCCACTTTTATAGTTGGTCTAGTGTTCATAATAGAATAACATATTTCATATCATTTCATGCGCATTGATGTCATTTTTTGTTGGAGTTTATGGCATTTGTAGTGTTTCATTTGAGTACACTGTCATTCTTTTGCTCGTGTCATTTTTGTTTAGTCCTATGTTATTATCATTGTAGCTTATTTTATGCCATTTTTGTTGGGGTTTATATCATATTAGTGATTCATTTTACTACACTTCTATTCATTTGCTTGTGTAATTTTGTTCACCCTATGTCATTATTAGTATTTTATATCATTGTTAAGTGTATGTTTATTGAGATGGAGTGTACATCATTTGAGGTATTTGTTTCTCATAGAGTATAGATCTATTCCTAAGGCCTCAACCATCAGCTTAAACTTTTGGTTGAGTTGGTCCTTTGTCATGGTATCAGAGCCCAGAAGGTTATATGATATCCAATTACAAGGGAATGTCTCATAATGGTTATTTGGCTTGTTAGTAATTTGCTCCCTCGATTCTTTCAAAAAGATGCGTTTTTGACATATAAAATAGACGGTGTGACCAAATCTAATCAATCTTTCTATAAAAAAGAATAGAATCGTAAGTTATGTATTAGAGTGTGTCACCAAATTTAATCACTGTTTATATAGACTGTGTGACCAAATGTAATCACTATTTGTAGTTATTGTATATGGCGTATATGAATGGTAAGTTATGTATTAGATGTTGTGACCAAATCTAATCACTTATATATTGTACAAATGATAGCAAAAGTTGAAAAAAAATCGGATTCCAATATATCATATATGCATATTCGTGTGTAAGATAATGACGTTCTTAGTTTCTCACTAATTAGACCCTTATTAATTATTGATAAATTAGCAAAAGTTATTGAAGATAATACAATAGAAGTTTAGTGTATGAGAAAAGTTGTATGAAAACCTTGAAAGTTATTAAGTTATACAAAATTATTTACAAAGTTAAGCAAAAAGTTAGTGGTCTGATTGAGTCACACAGTATGACAGAAGGTCCGTTCTATTATCAAACTTCATTAGTTGTGCATGGAATGCCCTCAACAATGAATAAAGTACATTTGACGCATCGTCTTTTTTATTAGACATGAATGATGGTATAGTTCAACTACTTAACGTATTAATAATTTATTTCAACAATTAGCTAATTAACATCTGTAGAAGATACTTTGATGAGGAAGTGACAGCTTTGGTATTTGCTCTGTTTCACAACGCATTTAAGTCAATTTAAATGAGTGGGTGCTAAAAGTTTAAGTCACATAAAATAAATAGTCGTGTATAGTGTAAGAGTTTAAATAAAATTTTAGCTCAAAAATTGACTAAAATTGAGTTGCTATCAAATATATCTCAATTTAAGGTGTTGAAATTTTCACCTAACTTATCAATTCAGCTCCTTTCAACTACCTTATCAATTTCAGTTCTATTTTAGCTTATGAAAACATAGCCATTGTTGTCATTCTTAATTATTGCTTAAGTAACTCTTTAGAAAAAGAAAAACCAAAACTTGATGAGATTCTTCACTTGATTTTGGGTTAAATTATATGTCAAGACATGAGTGAATTGGGGCATATAGTGCATAAAGAAGAGGTAAGAGAAAAAATAATGAAAGTCTGATAGGCTGTCGTACACCCGTCAAAAATAATTCCTGCAAAACCTTCTAACAATGTAGTAGGGTAAGTAGGAATGTAGGATCGAATCTACAGAGAGACGGTCGTTTTATCTAGTTTATAAGGTATAGAGAAACTAAACAAGATCACAATATTGAATAAAGTTCTAAACTAATTAAACTACGAAAATCAAACTAAAAAGGATCTAGGGTAATGGTTCACCATATTTATACTTACAAACTATCAAAATATCATCACAGTTCAATTAATCATATATCTAGAGCACAGGTTAATCCTTGGTCATACATTAACGCTCTCAAATCAACATATGCTAGTATGGTCGCTCAACATAATCAGATTTGCTAATTGTAGGTAAGCTCTAAAGAGTACTATCTCTCGATCTATGACTCGATATTAGCAATATTTAATCAGACAATTGATCAGATTGCAAGATTAACAATAAAAACACTAATCAATTAGAGAAATCAATAACTAATCAAACCATGAATAATATCAATCAATAATCATATCATATAAACATGGATTCCCAAACCCTAGAAATAAAAACTACTCTAACATGAAATAAAAGATGAGAATCTAAAACTATAAAGAAAACATAATAAAGAAATCAATGAAAGAAACTAATAGAAATCATGAATTAATGAAGAAAATAAAACTAGGGTTTACAACTAAAAAACTAGAGAGGAAAAGAGATGAGAGAAAACTAAAACCTAAAACTCAAAAATAAAGTGATAGGAGAGGAGGAGAGAGAAAGAATGAAAACCTATCTAAATAATATTCAATAACCTAATATGACTAGGAAAGTAATTTACAAGACAAGGAAAGTCTTAAATAAATTATTAATAGGCGGATTAGTGATCCGCGCGTACGCGTGCAGATTCCAGCAGAAACAGTGCAATCTTCCGAAAGGCATAACTCCTTGACTAGAAGTCTCCTCGGGGCGTGCCACCTATCGTTGGAAAGCTCTTCAAGTCTAGTTTCCAAATTATGCTGAATTATTCATTAAAGAAGCACATCAAAAGTTATGATCATAAGAGTAGACATGACTTCTTTTTCACATTTCTTCTAATGATTTTCCGCTTCGTCTTTTCTCAAACTCGTACTATGACATATCCGTACGATCCTCATTCATTGTAACTTCTTTCCAAGTGCTCATAATCCACGAGTTTAGCTAATCATACTCCAAATACGTTCTCATTACCTGAAATTCATCAAAAACAAGAAAACATACCGAATAGGAGCTAGTAGAATAACATAACTTAAGATGATGCAATAATGAGCCTACATATGAAACTAAATGCTCTGAAATGCAACCTAAACGCACCTAAAAACTATATATAAAAATGACTTATCAAAGTCACCTCAAGGGAGATCAACGTCAAGGAGATTGAGTAAGACTACAAAAAGAATAGACATACAACTTGCTGGAATTAGTTTCTAATATTAATAAATTTATATGTGGGATTATTTAGTATCTGTTAAACATTTTAATTCGATGCAAAATTTGGATTCCACCAATTACCTAACACAATACTCTCAGGCCAGTTCAGAGGTTGAGTACAACGCTAAATAGCCCAGAATTAAATGTCCAACATATTATTGGGATGAGGATTCGAACTCTGGACAATGCCCTAAAATTCGAGGTGGTCTGGTACTCCACTGAACTACCACCTCTTCCTCGCTCCCTAACACAATACTCTAATCAGTCACTAGTTCATACTTCATATAATACGAGGTACAAAACATCTTGGATAGACCGGAACCGTCAACATTTTACCTATACGCGAGACTTTTTCCTATATGCGTCTTTTGGATTGGAAACCTCATGCACACAGAGCATAGTAGCATACTGTGTCGAGTTGCATACAATTCATATTTGTTGTTTGCAACTTGAGAAAAAGATAGGGATGATAATCCATGTCTTTATAACAAAGGTGTGTTTGCAAATTTGCATAACAGCAATAAACCAAGTAACTTGCGAGTTGCCACTGATCATGGTCATGCTTAGAAGAGACAAGAGACATTAAGATATAGCAAAAGGGTTCCACGCGTGCTCTTTCTGTTGTGAAATTTATTTGGGGATATATATTTCTCTTAAGCAATCATAAGATATGGAGGATATATATTTCTCTTAAGTAATCATGAACATTATCATATTTTTTTCCACTTTTTGGAAAACCTAAGTTTTTGCTGTGTTAACCCTACCTACCACTTCTCTTTCCATCTTATATTCTTATCTTATACTTCTACTTTCCTTTTTTGGTAACAAATAAAGGCATGTTTATTTTTCCTAATTTGGCTTTTCGACTTAATTTAATGTTAAAATCAAAACTAAATTATAAATTTGAATTATACATGAATGTATGATAGAAATAAATTTCTAAAAAATATATATCGAAAATAACTGACTTTAACACAATAAAATTTTGATTGTTATAGATGAGTATGATACTTATGCATTTCTTCTATCGTGAAATTTGTTGTATATTTGAGGTTTATTCTATTTGGTTCGTCTGTTTATAGAGCGAGGAAGAACTTACATTTGTTGTAAAATTCTATTGATCCTAATCAACTAACCAATTTTTAAGAGAAAAGATTTCCTATAGCACATGACAAAAGATTAATTGTCAACATTAGATTCTAAACTAATAATAGAAGAAATAAGATTTGGGCTTAACGTCCCAAATAAAGATGTCCGACAACCCTTAAATCGAGGAAGAAAAATTAGGGTTTACAAGATAGATGGCCGAGAGAAAAAGCAAGAGGAAATCGGCGGATTGTGACGATTAATGATTTTATAAATGATTATCAAATTAAATCTAAAGAAAAGATTTGAAATACTATCATCTTTAAAAGTTATTGTCCCTACATATATGCAAACAAATTACCTTCTTTTATCCATCTAATTAATTAACAACCAATAATTATCAAACATGACACTTGATAATCCAACGTCAAAATTGAGTTAAGCATATAATTTGTTACCTAGCCTTTAAAATTACTAATCTTAATTCACCTATTGGGACATGATGTTAATTAGTTTTAGGTACTTTCACCACCCTATAACCTAAGGCTGACTTTCTAACTATTTTTTTCTAACTTTATAGTGTAATATAAAGCATTATAAAAACTTTCCATATTTTTTTTTGAGGGGAAAAACTTTCCATATTTAATACAAACATTAAAAAGGTCATAATGTCTATTATATAAGAGAAGGAGGGGACTATGGTGTCCCCCTATTAAATTACTCAAAAGCCCTTATGATTTTTAAAACTTAAAATATCTTAATATTTATAACACAAATCGGTAACTTAACAAAAATAAAACTATTCTTAAATTTTTTCTATAAACCAATTCAAAAAGTCAAAACTAAAAGAAATTAGCCCACAAATATATAAAGAAGATATCTTACAAACATAAATTGATTAACGTATTTGTTATAAACTTGAATTAGCAATTAAAATGAAGAAATAAAAAGTTAATCAAATCGTAAAAGAAATAAGTAAAATAATATAAAATTCAAACTTAACAAATTAAATTGCGCGGTGTTTTTATGTCCATTGTGAAAATTATATATCAATTGTAAGTGCATACTTTGTTTATCATATTGAAAAACAATTGCCAACTTACACTATTTTAAAAAAATTTCGCTGCCTGTATCTCACGCATATAAAGTTGGTTGTTTTAGATATAGAAAAGGTCGGCAAAAAAATGTTATTGTACGCATTACGTGCATTGAAAACTAGTCAAGATATAAAAGAACTCAAGAAAACATAAAAATAGATTAATGATGTCAATATAGTGTTTGTATTTTGGTACACATTGGTCTACTTAAATTGCTACTTCTACAAACACTATATATCTCAACACAAACACTTTCTGAGAATATTAACACTATATATTTTGTGTTATGGGCCAAGATATGTACCATAATAGTTACATGGGGAGTTAAGGGTACAAAAAGGACCCAAACTATCAGATTTTTCATCGTTTGGGACCTGTCCTTTTTTTTTACACCGTTTGGGACCCAAAACGGGAGTCTGAGCATAATTGTTAACCTTGGTTAACTTGTGGGCCCAGTTGACAATTAAATAACTATGAAAACTCCAAAAGCTATCATTTGTTGTTTTTCCCAAAAAAAAATTATGTCAGTTGAGAGACAAAAAAAGGCTAAAGAAAAGGGGATTACCTGTACTTGGCGCCATTCCATCTTCCACTACACTCCCCTGTTCCAGAACTCTCTTTCATTTCTCTCAAAGGCGAAAAGAAGGGCTTAGAAGAAGAAGCTTCATCTCCAAAAAATTCGGCTTAAAATTGCTTATGTCTTTGTGGTAATCATCTAAACTCTCTATTTTTTGTCTTTTTAAGCGAAATTCAGTGTTTTTGTTGGGTCAGTTGGATGGGTTTTGGATGTTGTAATTTGGAAATTCAAAATTCTGAATTTTTTTTGTTCATGTTTTTGTTTTTGTTCGGATTATACTTTGTGTGGTGGTTTATTTTGTTTTGTATGTGTATCTGCTATAAATTATGATGAACACTTAGGGTTTGTTTGATTTTTGTTATGAAATGAATAACTACAACAGAGGGTATTAGGTTTATTTTATGTAGTCATTATTTAACTTTAGATGTTATTTTTTAAAGGAAAAAATGGCTGAAGAAACTGAAGCTCCCCACCCAGTGTTGTTCATGAGTGAGATAATGACTATGCATGTGTTCCCAAGCAACAGACTGACAAGGGGGTAGTTCACTTGTATGTAGGATTGGAGGGAATGTGGAATTGGAAGTGGTGGATCCCTGAAAGGGCTGCAATTTGGGCTAATCATTTTCGCAATTGGATATGTTGGGACATTATTCACAACAATTCTGCTTATTTGTATGATTGGTTGGCTGATTATGATGCTGATTTTTTATGATGAAGATTATGAGTGATTGGTTCAAGTCCCCTGCTTGCAAGTAGTACATATAGGTTTTTTTTTGGGTAATTTGGTTGTTGTAGCAGGGTTTGGGTTGGTAGTATAGGCTTCTTGTTGTTTTTTGGTGAAGATAGCCCTGATTTAGTGTATGTAATGTTGATTTCTTGTTGATTTGCACTTAATGATGGAAATGGAATCCTTTTGTAATTGTAAGAATCCATTTCCAAGAGTAAGTGAATTGATATGTAATCTGACTTCTTTTTGAATGGAATGAGTTATTGGAAATCTGATGTGTGTTTTATATTAAGTTATAACATGTTTTTCAATGTGTATTGATTTCATTTTTAAATACCCATTACAGAAATATGGATATACCAATGTGTTTGTCATCCACCATGGTGGAAAGTGGGTTGAAAAGCCAAGCTTCTGTTATATGGGGGTAATGTAAAGTTGATTAATGATCTCCTACTGATTTTGATCCAAGTTACCTTAAGGGTTTGATTAACTCATTAGGGTATAAAACATTGTGAAGCTGCACTATTGTGATCCATTAAAAGAACTCCATAAAGGCATTAGGTTCCTAGGTTATGATGGCACCACATTTGGGATGTTTATAAGCTTGTTATATGAGTTCAAGATGCTTGATATATTCACAGACATGATGAGGGTGAAGTAGAATGTTTAACTCAAAACTGTTAGCAATACTTGTAAGGATGTAATTGTTGGCAATATGGTTTTGAGCCTCTGTCACATTATAGTAGTGGCTAGTGATGACATTGACTATGATGAAGAGGGTTCTGATAATGAAGATGATGAAGTTAGAGAAGCAAGAGAACAATTGCAAGAAGACAAAAGGAGAGAAAAATCCTATGAAGAAGAGATTGATTCACTGAGTAGGTTAGCAGCTAGGAAATGTGTTCATAAGGAGACTCAGATTATGAGGGTGAGAGTTCTGACTTTGACAGCCCCCATAACTCAGATGGTGAAGGTGATTGTGGTTACCTTTTGCCACAACCAGGTCATGATAGGAAGATTAACAAGAGGAAAGCAACTGTCCTCTCTGAAGATATCTGTTGAGCAAGAGTGTCCATTCTACTTAGGACAAGAATTTGAAGATGCAATTGAGTTCAGGGGTGCAATTACTAACTACTGCATGAACATTGGGAGGGACACTTATTATCCAAAGAATGATGCAAAGAAAATTGGAGTGAGATGCAAAGCAGATAAGTGTCCTTCTATGTTTATGCATCTGTTGTTAAAGGGAAGGCTCAGTTAGTTGTGAAGACATTGGTCCCTCAACATAACTGTGGTAGGTTAGCAGTTTTAAAGAAATTAGGCTTCATGGATTGCTAAACTATATCAACAGAAGTTCAAGATCAACCCTTATATGAAGTGCCAAGAAATAGTTGACACACTATGGGCTGAAAAAGGAGTGAAGGCATCATTATGGCTTGCATTGAAGGCAAGGAGGAAGGCCCAAGCCCTAATACTTGGTGAGTACAAGGAACAATATGGCTTACTCTACAGATATGCTGCAGAGATTAAGAGGTCCAACCCTAGAAACACTATTAAGTTTAAGATGAATAGTGGTGTTTTGAGAGATTGTACATTTGCTTTGATGCCATTAAGAAGGATTTCTGGCTGGATGTAGGCCCTTCTTTGGTATTGATGGCTGCTTCTTAAAAGGACCTTTTGGTGGGCAGCTTCTTGTGCAGTTGGTAGAGATGAAACAATCAAATGTTTCCAATAGCTTGGGCTTGTGTTGAAGTTGAGGACACTGAAAGTTGGAGCTGGTTTTTGCAACTATTGGCTGATGATCTTGAAACAGTAGATGGTTTAGGCTACACTATAATGTCTGATCAACAAAAAGGTCTTTTAAAAGCTGTTTCTCTTGTATGGCCTAGAGCAGATACTAGATGTTGTGCTAGACATGTGTACTGCAACTTTAGGCAGGTATTTGGTGGGGTGTGCAATACAGAAGAGGCTTTTGGAAAATAGCCAAAAGCACAACTGAAGCTGAGTTTGAGAAGAATATGTCACTATTTGCTGACATTTCCAAGGAGGCAGAAGCTGATTTAAGGAAGAGAAACCAAAAAAATGGGTGAGAGCTTACTTCACAACCACTCCTCATTGTGATTATTGACAACAATATGAATGAGGTTTTCAATTCATATATTCTGTCATCTAGGCATAAACCAATAATCACAATGCTTGAGGATATTAGAGAAGGGTTGATGGAGAGGCTTCACAAAAAAAGGGATTACATAGCTAATAAAGAAATTCAGATTTGCCCTAGGATCAAAAGTAAACTGGAGAAGTCAAAGATGGATGCAAGGGGTTGGCTAGCCTTTTGGGATGGTCACTTTTCATATGGGGTTAGGGAGGGTTAACACAAACTAGGTTGTGGTAAGTTTGCTTGACAAAACATGCAGCTGCAATGCTTGGCAACTCAGTGGAGTGCCTTGCAACCATGCAGTAGCTGCAATATGGAAAGCAAAGGAAGCCCCTGAGCACTATGTGTCACATTACTTCTCAAAAGACACATATCTCAAGGCATACTTGTTTCCATTAGAGCCATTGAATGGACCACAACAGTGGCCTCAATCATCCTTTACCCAATACTTGCACCTGCTGTAAAAAACTACATAACAGCCTACTGTAAGAGAAAGCCATCTGTTGGGGAGGTAGTTGGTAACAGATTGTCCAAGAAGGGGGTTATCAATGAGGTGCAGCAATTGTAGAGAGGAGGGACACAACAAGAGAAGGTGTCCTGTTCCTACAGCACCTAAGGCACCCTCCCAAGCAACTGCAACTCCCCACCAAATACATCATCACACAGATTTCAAAGCCAAGCAAATGTAATGCAATTTCTGTAACTACATTTTTATTCATTAACAGTTGCAAATTCTAGAATCTAATGTTTTATATCTTGCAGTTCAATGAAAGTCAGACAAGGTTAAGCAACACAAGTAAACAACCAATATGGCTGAAATTGGATCATTGTACTATGGAGCAACACAATTATTCTAATACAATGTAAGCATTTTCTTTCCCTTAATTACATAAAATTACATTTTCAGTAGCAAAAAGAAAATTACAAAGACTAACACTGCCACAACAATCCTACATTTCCTTAGCTTCTTCTTTATATCTTCCACTTCATCTTCTACTTCCATCTTGCTTCTAATGAAACCTACCATCTCATCCCTTATTTCAAGAGGATGAGGACTGTCAATCCACTCAAAGAATTGACAACCCCTTCTTGTTCTATAATTTTCACAATATAAAACCTCATAAAGGATTTCTCATAGTTTAGAAACTCTTTTCTTTGCTACTCTGCCACAATCACAAAGCACCTCACTGAAATACATTTCTTTGCAGATGGAGTTTTGAAGATTCAAGAGCCTCACCAATGGAGTTTTGCATTTTCTGATTTTTTGGGTTGTAAATATATTTTTTGGACATTAAGAACATTCCCCTGCTTTTTTTTGGGTTTGTTTTTTTGGAGTGTTAACTGTATTTCAGGAACTAAAGTTCCAAAAATTCCAACGGTTACTTTTTCAATTTAATTTTGCTTTTTTTTTGGTCTAGTTAACCTCAGTTCAGTTAACGTTAAGTTAACTTGCCGGATTCTTGTCATCAGGTCCCAAAGGGTGCATAAAATAGTTGTAGGTCCTGAATGGTGAAAAATCTGATAGTTTGGGTCCTTTTTATACCCTTAACTCGTTACATGGGTATGATGTAATGCCAATTTTGACTTGAGGTGACTTTCTAGAATTGGTCTTAGAATCGGTAAGAACTGAATTTAGTATTGGGTATCCGGTACCAAATGACATTCAAAGCTAAATTGTTTTATTGTTAAGCTTAATAAAGACTAAAATAAGAACCATAGCATATACGTATTAGTAACCCTTGATATAATTTCGGCCAAACTTCATCGACTAGCTAATAAGTTTTAAGACTAAATTATTCATCATACGTAAAAAATTCCACTAGATACTTAGTCGAAGACCTGATTTCGTCAAGTATTTATATTTATCAGGTACCCAGTGAGTACCTATTCCAAAATATTATTACCCAGAATTGAAACCACTTACAACCGGATTCTCAAATTTGGTCCCTGACCCGATCCCCACAAAACTAGTTTCGAGTTCCAGACCCACTGAAACCAACCGGTTCTGGGTTTGAAACCGGGTACCCATCCCTATATGCTACTACGACGAATTTTATATAGTAGAATGATCGTCAATTTTTAACAATACAACATGCATGGTGTGACCGCTCTTCACTAAAATTGGCACTCATTGCGCCTTGATGACCCATGTCATCATACACAACAAAGAACAAAAATGACACAATCGCTTTTCTGATTAGGTTATATTATTATTGTAACTTCAAGTGGGAGTTCAACTAAGCAAAAAGGAATCCAGGCCAGGGCCAGATGCACAGATTTGTGGGTACTGGTATGTTTGACAAAATCTCAGACATTTCCTGTATCTAACATGTAATTTCTCCGGTTTTACTTGCAACGATTTGATTTTTACGCTATTAATCAACTATATTTAATTTATTTTTGGTAATTTATAATTAATAAATATATATATCTATATAAGATCTTGTTATATTCGTCTCAATGTATATTTTCTGAATACCTACTTTTCATAATTTCTAATTATTGATAATTAAAGATATTAATGGTTGAAGTTATGCATTGGTAAGCGATGAAAGTTAAACGGATGCAAGTAAAAAGAAATAGAGGAATTAAACTTTAGGTTCGTGTGTATTTATATAATTCATATGAGTTACTTCAATTTCTCCGTTCTTTTTCAATTGTATTATATGATTTTTCACGCTTATTAATATATAACTGCAATTGTTTCTATAAGATTATAAAAATCTGTATTGAACAATATATATCAAGATGAATCTAACAGCAAGACCCCATATGACTATATAACGAAATTTTTGTTCATATTCCTTATAATTCAGCTGAACTTTGTCAAACTGGTTAACAAATTTTCTCTAAGGTTCAACAACAATTCTGCCTGTATTCTTCAATTGTAGTGTAAGTTCTCATTTCCAAATTGTTTTGGTAACAAAGAACGAAATTATGTAGATGAGAGAAATGAAGATTCAGCTCGATAAAAGAGTAATTTCTAGTAATTCAGCTAGATTGAAGTATATTTCTAGTAATTGAGCTAGAACCAAGTAGATCCATGACGAGAGAGAGAAGCACACAACAAAATGATGAGGAGAGAGTAAGTGGAGAGGAAGAGGAAAGCCCCCTAAAATCAAGGTGGTTGTCCTAACATATCACACCCATCCAATTTTCATCCTCTCATTTTAAATCATCATATTTTATGAAATGATTCTAAGTTGTGAGAGTTTTTTCTAATGATTGAAAGCATGGTTTTCATACATAAGTTGTTAAAATCTTACCGGAATTTAATTGAATTTATAATGAACTTATAAACTTAGACGTACCTAAACTTTTTTTTTTTTTAAGATAAAGGCGCGTATAACTTTATGTTTCAATCTCTCTTTTTGTATATGATTAAAAAATTAAAATTAACATTTAAAAAACATATACTTCCTCCGTTTCGAATTAAATGCAACAATTCCACTTTTTCACTATTCACACTTTTCACTTTGGCTAAGATTTGTGATTTAGGGCCTGTTCTCCCCATCTTATTTTCAGTTCAGTTCAATTCAGCTCCAATCAGTTCAGTTCAGTTCAGCTCCAATCAGTTCAGTTCAGATCAGTTCAGTTCAACTCCATTCTTTTATAACCATTTTGTTAAATA